>NC_087201.1:153206430-153248930 GCF_015104395.2 Macrobrachium nipponense | reverse complement strand
TGTGACGGACGATGACGGGTGTCAGTGGATGATGCTCTGTGTGTTACGTATATCTGGATATGACACAACTCACGGAGAAATGGATAAGACTAATTTTTCTTTTTCTTAATTACCCTATGCATGAAATGTATGTGGAGGCATTGTATGCTGGGTTTGGGAGGTTGAGAAGTGCCAGTTGAGGAAATTGTCTGAAAGTTTGACAATGACAGAAGAAATGTGTAAAATTTGAAAATGTAGCAGAATAACTTACACTTCGTGAGAATAGGATCTTGAAGCACCGAACCACTATCTGCCCGAGTTCAGGTTCTATTTGCTGTACTTGGAAGTGCTGAAAAATCTGAACAATATGAAAAATGGTTTGGCGTGTTGACAAACACGCAGTCGAAATTGCTCAAAACTCAGCACAATATTAATTACATGAGCTTGATGGTACGCGCTAAATTGTGCTGGAACCCGGCGCTGCCCGTCATGTCTCCCCTTCCCTTCCGATCCCCTACTGACCCCGTACTCACCCTTGCCTGACAAACAGGTTGGCAGGAGTAGGGTGAATGTGTCATGTTTCCTCTACCTACCCAGACCCCACCCGGGGCGGACAAATAAGTTTGCAAGAGGTGGGTGGATGTGTCACGTCTCCCCTACCCTCATCATCCCATACCTACCTCGCCCCCACCCGGGTAGGACAAATAGGAAAGATCCACTCGGATTCTATTATTATAGATAGGTAAATCCTGTACGCCTAGACTAGCTTCTGTTAAGGCAACATAACCGAAAGTAAAACATTAAGCAAATCCAGAATTTTCTGTCTCGTCGAGGATTATTTCTTCTTCCTTTTGAGAATTTCCTCCCTGCCTTTGACCATAAGAAAATCATTAACCTTATTTATGGTTAAATCAATTAGTAAGTTTCCTGCCGAAAGTACTTTCAAGCGTTAATGATTCCGTAATTGTAAATGATATCTTATCGAGTCTTTTAGTTTTTCTCACGATTAAAACGAATCCTGAATTTTCTTTCTTATGCCGGCCTAATTTTATAAAGGACCAGTAACTTTATTTAATGTTAAATTAATAATAAAGTTTCCTACCAAATGTTCTTTCAAAAACGTTAATCATTTAGCATTTCTAAATAATATCATAACGTGTCACTTGATTTTTTTTTTCTGTCAATAATTACATGACTGCTGAAGAGTAAGCAAGCAACTCCACGACGTAAAACGTTTCCCGTTCAAACCAAAGAAAGCTCAGACAAAGGCGGCGCCCATCAAACGGAGTGAACCCCCCCCCCCCCCCCCCCCCCACCACCACACACACACACACACACACACAAAGCGCCAAACTTCTTTTCTTCACGTGGCGGCGAGGAGTCGTTTGATAGCTTCCGTGAAAGATTCCACGGATGTAATCGATAAAAATGAAAACTTTAAAAAAAAATTTCTTTTATGCACCACAGAGGCTCTTTGAAGGAGGAGGTCGTAGATTAACATCGCTCGGTTACTCGATAACTGCAGAAAGTAACTCAAAGGAGAAATGAATAAAACGAAATCCATAACCATTTACAGTGCATGTTATTTCTAATACAATTAAATTTTTCTATTTGCGATTTAAATTAAAGTGTACTATGGAAGTAAAAATTTAAACTTGTATTCTTTACTAATGCTGTTTTAGAGTAAACCAACATAAAAATGCCACGGGATTGTGGTCTTAAAGAGAACTCCGTTTTTAATCATGTTGAAGAGAAAACTTGGGTGCTGCATTAAAAGATAGACAGAAAAAAGAGGAAGAAAAAAGAAAATCAATGATCTGGAACCCTTTTAAACTTTTCGTTATTTATCACTGGGTCTCTGCTATGGTAAGAGATGGCGAGGAAGAAAATGGATATTAGAAGGGTAAAGATGAAAACCACCATAACGGTTCAGGAAAGCTTAAGGAGTAATCAGTTACATAGAGCGATAGACAAACAGTTTCGGTCTCTAAAAGGAAAGGGAAATAAAATCAGTTGAGGTAAAAATCGAATATCATAATAAAATGTCTTCTATTTTCACTCTCTATGGTTAGGAGGACAATTGACCATATTGTAAGATATGCAAAACTAATCAACGTAATATGATTTAAGGGAGAAAAAGTGCAATAGTTTGGTGGTTTCCGTCGAAGAGAAAAGAAATTATAAAGTATTCAATTTAAAAGTGGAATTTAAATTATTTTGCCGAGGCAGACGTCTCTTAATCTTATTTGGTCGCCGTTGAATCCCAGCCTGTTTTTCTCATTAGTATTCCACAAAGAATTGTGATTATTGTAGGTGTTATGCTAATTTCACGGCTTTAATCGTTGCTGAGTTCCAGAGGTTTGTATAAGGTGTTAGGGGGGTTGTGAAAAAAAAGAAGATGAAAGGGTTAGATGAACGTTGGACAGATGTTGGTGAAAGGACGTGGTTAGACCTAAGTCTTGTAACAGATGATGGCGTTGGCTGAGGTGCTTGTGTCTGTCTCTTCCCCAAAATTACTAATAACGTTTGTGATGGTCGCTCTTTTCAGTGACGATTTCAGTTGCTAACTGCTAAGTGTCTTGAGGATTTTCTGGAGGCTTTAGGATTGATTCAGCTCCAGAAACCAGTCTTGACGGCTGTCTTTCCTTTCATTTGCACAATGCAAGGTAATCTAACCTTTCATTGTTAGGACCACAATTGATATTTCTCAGAATTGTTCAGAAATTTAAGTGCAGTCAATCGAACTTGAGCTTTGCTCAAAATTCCTTAGCCTCATATCTTTCACTATGAATAGCACACTTAGTTTGTCGTTTACAACGGACCTAGTAGTATATACATACAGTGTTTGGTAAAACTGCATACCGAAATCTACCGTTCTAGGAGTGTATATCTCAAAGGACATTGGGAACGAAGAATAAAAGCCAGTCAGTTTCTGCAGAAAGTGGAATGAATAAAGATACACACATACAGATATATACGTATATATGTATACGTATTTTTTCTGCTAAGTAAAGGACCCAGAGTCGAAAGATCTTGGAGCACTCCACTTTTTCACTTTCCTTCGTGGATTATACCTTTAATTATACATACATACATTCCTATGTGTATGTATGTATATATATATATATATATATATATATATATATATATATGTATATATATATATGTGTATATATCTATATATATATAGGTATATATATGTATATATCGATATATATATATCTATATATATAGATATATCTGTATATATATATATATATACTATATATATATCTATATCTATATAGATATATATAAATATATATTATATCATATATATATATATAAGATATATATATATATAATATATTATATATCATATATAGTATATAATATATATATATATATATCATAGATATATATATACTCATATATATATATATTATATCCCTATATATATATATATATATATATATCTATATATATATATATATATATATCATATATATGTATATATATATATATATATATATATATATATATATATATATATATATATCTATATATATATATATAATACATATATATATACATATATCTATAATATATATATATATATATATATATATATATATATATATATCTATATTATATATATATATATAGACATTTTAAAACGCATGAAATTTTATATTATGTTAAAATAAGGGGTAAGAAAAAATATTTTAGGAATTTTTATTGGATGGGTATTGCGAAATAGATAACTTGAGCGGGATAATCCTGGGACTTGACGCCACCGACCAACACCAAAACAGGAAATCTCTTCCACCACCATCAACGCCGAGGCTCAAATGGTGACCAAGAGAAATAAAGGCGGTAAGGAAGGAAGAAAGGAATTCCGGGGCCCGCCCCCCATCCGCTGTGCATACTGAAATACCGTCGGTATCTCCCTCAGCTCAAATAACTGCATAAAGAGGAACCCTCGACAGACATTCACTACGTGTTTTCTTTCCCTGACTGAAATCAGCGACTGAGAACTGAGACTTCAAGATATATTCTTTCACGCCTCAAAGATATAGCCAGAGGAGAATATGAAAGAGTGAAAGGATAAAAAGATATGTGGGACTAGACTCAGAGAGAGAGAGAGAGAGAGAGAGAGAGAGAGAGAGAAACGGCCTTTTGTCTAGGATGCGTCTCATCTTAATGGCAGAAGATTTGGAAGACGGGAAAATAGGAATCGATCTCGGACGAACATCCACATCAGGAGAGATCGATCACGGCAGGAGAAGGGTTTCCTTTCTTTCATATGATGGTGCCCCATTTGTGTTCTAAAATTGGACTGTCATTCTCGAAAAACATTTTCGTTTTCATTTGTAAATGTCACAAAATGTAAAAACAACAGACGAATAAGCCAAATAGGAAGTAATTGGAAAATGACCTAAACATAAACTGGAATAAATCTTAAACTTAAAAAATACACCTTAGTTTCTTCGGCGCAATCGAGCTTTCATTACAGTGTATAATGCTATATGAAGCGTTCAGCCACGGCCCATGAACTCTCAACCGCGGCCAATGAAACTTCCAGTCTCAGTCTGGTGGTGGCCTATGTTGTTGGCCCCTATAATGGTGCCAGACGCACAATCAAGGCTAACTTTAATCTTAAATAAAATAGAAATACCGAGGCTATAGGCTGGAATTTAGTATGTGTGATGATTGGGGGGTGGATGATCAACATACCAATTTGCAGCCCTCTAGCCTCAGTAATTTTCAAGACCTGATGGCGGACAGAAAAACTGCGAAAGGACAGACAAATAGCGATCTCAATAGTTTTCTTTTACACGAAGCTAAAGTGAGCTAAAGCCTGTTATTGTACAGTTCTGTGAAATAGATTGAAAGGGGCCAAGCGTTTGTGATGGTCAAGTTCGATTGGTGGGGCGTCTTTGAGATATACATTACATCAATTTTGCTAAAACTTATGTCATAGGAATTGTAAGTTGACCAGTGAGCAATGCCGTGGCCAACTGAATCCTCTGCTAGAGAATTGAATACGAAAGGTATTACCTAAAATAGGAGTTTTATCGCCTCTCTTTGATCCACCTGAGGCCCCAGACAAGATCTAGTTTCTCTAAGTGATGTCTAATCTCTAAAACCACAAGAAGGATGAAGCCTCTTTTCTTTTCCTTTCTTGGAAAATACGTGAGTGTATGATGTACTTATCTGTAGAAACCGTTGTTAGCCCTGATTAAGAAAACGCAACTCTAATAAAAAAAAAATTGATAAGCTAGTTTTTAAAATCCGTCTTTCCATAATTCCTAGAACAGCTTAAAGCACGAGTTCCTTTATGCAAAGGTAGTACATACATTCGTCTCACTCATCCCTTCAGGATCTTTCCCTTATCCCGTCATACCTAACAAACTTTTGTCAGTTACTCAGTTACGATAACAATGGAGCATCTTTTACGTACTTCCCTCAATTGCTGGTGTCCTATTCTTCAGCCTCTTATTATCCATCCTCATGTCATCAATGATCATTTCCACAAGTATTTTCAACTTTCCAAGATCAGTGATTCCTTCTTTTATCTTGTACATTCAACAATTCTTTAAAATGGTTCACTTTTTCAACACACGATAGTATATATTTTGGACAATATTTCTTTATGTTTTATGTTTATCTTTTATACAATGATGTAATAATAAAGAAATAATCTGTTACTTGCTTTTAATTCTCTTTTAAAATTTTAATCACTATCTCCCAGCTATTTTCAATATTCGTGTTCTTTTTCTCTTAATACTTTCATCCTGAAGACCTTATCTTTCCTTATTCCAAAAATATTCCTGTTTACCCTTTATTTTCTTTATTTTCTTTTATATTGAGGTTATGCAGTGGAACGATGGTGGAAAAGAGACCGTTTCTTCTAATAATTTTCTTCTGAGGGAAAGTCTCTCTCTCTCTCTATCTCTCTCTCTCTCCCTCCCTTGCTCATGTTAGATATTTTCTGGTTTATTTTCTGGCCTGGACCTGGAGACGTTGAAGGTCTGTTTGGGACTTTCTCTCACTTTTCTGAATATCCCCAGTTACGACACCCGCTAGATATAATTGGGAGAATATCTGGTTAAATTACTTATATATTTCTTATTATAATAAAATAAATCTCTATTGGAAAACTAACGAAATACTGATGTAGAGGAGTGGCACTAGTAATCCTGAATAAAAAAAAATGAACACGATCTTCATCTTTGATGGACAGTTTGAAAATAACTAACAAAATGCAAGGGAAATTAAAGCTGTTTTCATTTTTTTAATCTGACAGTGCTCTTAATAAAAAAAAAATGTGTACCGTATTCTTGCATTTTTTATTCTCTACATTTGTTGCTGAGCTCGGATTCTACATAGAAAAAAAAAATTCAATTGCAACATCCAAAACGTTTTTAGCTATGCGTCCGATTTTGAAATACTGGACGGACTTTAATTTCCGTGTTATGATATAAAGAAAACAATTTTCATTTCTTGCCTAATCAGTAATACGCAACATTTTTCTGAAGTTGGAGGATGGTTGAAATATTGAAATTTTCTAAACATCCTCTCTGGATACTTTACTGCGAAACAAGTACATAGTTATGTAATACCAGTAACTATCTAATCATATGCTCTTACTAAAGCCAAATTAACTCCAAACGTTGGGAATATTTTAGTCGATTGTTATTTCATGTTTTACTGTCACTATTCCTTCGAGGAGTAGGACCGATAAAGGAGAGAACTATGCTATGTCAGTTGTATCCCCTTTTCCTAGTTTCAGTTCATTTGAATCTACAGTTTAATCTAATCTCATTCCATCTTTAAGTCAATAGCATCCATTTGCCGGTATGAGTTGACAAGAACCCCGAAGACGAAAAAGCGAAATCTGTCAAAAAGAAATATCAACAAGGTGTAAATTACTTTATTCATGATAGACCTTTCGCCCAGTCAGGAAAAGAAACCAGAACCTCATCAATATACCACTGGAGAGTTCGAAGGGAAAATTAAATTGGTTTTCGGGAGGAGAAGAATCGCAAAAAAAAGAATAAAAAATTAGGCAGGAGGGGGAAATAAAGCCCGGATTTGGGAAACACTTTTCAATAGACTCTAAAATAAAAGTAATATATATTATATATATATATATAGATATATATATATATATATATATATATATATATATATATATATATATATATATATATATAAATATATACTATTATATTATATATATTATATATTATATATTAATATAATATATTATAAATATATGTATATATATATATATATGTATATATATATATAATATTATATATATATTATATATATTTATATTATATATATATATATATATATAGATATAATATTATATATATATATATATATATTATATATATATATATATATATATTATAGATAAACGTGCATGCGTAGGATTTTGGTCATACAACTTTGGTAACTTTTCACAACACAAAATATGTCGACTGTACTGTTTATATTTGAAGTTATAAAAAAAAGTGACAAACGTTTTCAGGAAGATGCCACCAGTCTGTTACAGTACAGATGGAACTCAAGCTTAGTAACAAAAGTGGATTGAAAAAATGACAAATGGTAATCTTTATACCTAAGAGGAACTGAAGAGATAACAAGCTATTGTAACATATTCACTAGGCCAAGTTACCGCAAAATATTATGGCTGAAGCGACATATAACCCTATCCAGAATGGGAAAAAACAAAAGATATGACTCAGCTGTACTTGTAATAATAAGATAATATATCTCTCAACAAGATAACGGAGAACGAAGAGAGGAAAAACAAATATAGAGAGAACTGGTCCTTAAGAAATATTTCGCACCACAAATATATCAAGACTTGTCACATAAAACTCCCAAAAGCCTTTGAGAAAATATGGATAAGGCGGAAGTAAGACGATATTATATAGAAGCAGTTTATTGGCCGCAGAAATTTAACGCAACGACAGTTTTTAATGGGTGTAATAAACTACAAATTATATAACCTTGTTCGCAACATGGGTATCAATCAAAGGCGTGATGAGAGTTCTTAGGCAATAAGATTTGACAAGAAAGAATCCTCATTTATATATATGAGCTAAACTGTATTTCGGAATAATAAAAGTAAAAAAAATTTCTATATTTATTATTTTAACTTGCACTCATTCAAATACTGTTTTTCTTCAAATACATAACTAGATTTTCGCTTATCATTTCCGGTCACAGCGTAAATAAAATTTTACTCTCTCTCTCTCTCTCTCCTCTCTCTCTCTCTCTCTCTCTCTCTCTCCTGTTTTGCCCCCGGCTTTTCAACAAAATGCTGCCGAATAGACAATGGACTCTCACAGGAAGAGTCATCAGGTAGCAAACGATTTTATTCAATTGAAAGCTAGGAGGCAATTTCAATTCCTTTGGAACGAACGGTTAATTCCTAACAAGGAAAACCTGTTAGGACATAACTGGCTATCATTATCATTTATGAAGGAACCTCTTCTCAAAACTGTGGCAGTGTTTCCTGTTCCAATTTCCGGTTTTCGAGTCCAATGAAGTGATTAAAGTCTCATCGCCTGCCTTGATTTCAGCCAGCGACGATGTTCAGGACTTCCTCGCTTAAGCATTACACAGGGAGGGGCGTTTCTCAAAGAGACAGAGAGAGAGAGAGAGAGAGAGAGAGAGAGAGAGAGAGATCAAATACGATAGTGGTACCCACGACTGAATGATATTCAAGATTCCATAAAAGAGAGAGAGAGAGAGAGAGAGAGAGAGAGAGAGAGAGAGAGAGAGAGAGATCAAATACGATGGTGGTACCCACAAATGAACTGAATTATCAGATTCCATTAAAAGAGAGAGAGAGAGAGGGAGATTACTGTGATACTCGTAAACCTATTGAATAATTGGAATCCTTTAAGAGAGAGAGAGAGAGAAGAGAGAGAGAGAGAGAGAGAGAGAGAGTATTGTGATACTCGCAAACCTATTGAATAATTGGAATCCTTTAAGAGAGAGAGAGAGAGAGAGAGAGAGAGAGAGTATTGTAATACTCGCAAACCTATTGAATAATTGGAATCCTTTAAGAGAGAGAGAGAGAGAGAGAGAGAGAGAGAGAGAGTATTGTATACTCGCACCTGAATAATTGGAACCTTTAGAGAGAGAGAGAGAGAGAGAGAGAGAGAGAGAGAGAGAGAGAGTATAGTATATGGCAACAGCCACAATCCTACTGAGTCGACTTCATTAAGTGTTCGCCATGCCAGGGACAATTCTCAGCGTTAGGGTAATTAAAAAGAACATTGCAATATCTCGGAATTGGTTACGGTCAATGTGTATTTAATAGCAGTCATGAATGTTTAACGGGAATCTTTTACATTCATTTGGTTATAAACATAAGTTATGAGACTATCATTATTTCGATTAATATTCTCCGTTGCTTGTCCTTATTTATTTTGCTTTTACGAGGAAGTGTGTCTTGTTTTATTGTCAGTACCGCAATTATCGTTGGGGTTAGGGGTTGCATTGAGGTTTAAATAGCTACTCTCTGACGTAGGTGAACAATAATCAGTGGCACTTTTAAAGACGTACTGAAACAATGTTTCCGTGTGAGAACAAATTATAACTGGACTAATCTGCTGAATGCCACATATACATCAGAGCTCACGTTAATCTTCTCCAGTACTCAGCGCGCGTCTTCAACATTAACCAGCTTGTGATTTGAGCACAGGAAGCCTGTAGAATATTTATTCCTAAGTTTTCTTATCACATAAAGATAAATTGTCTCTGTATATCTCTGTTGTTATTGTTAGGATAGTAACATCCTTTAGGCCGCTACGGCAGAAACATATTCTTTACTGGAAAGAACGAACAAATAATTAAGCTGAATACCGTACACAATTACTCTCTCCAATGTCTATATGAAGTATCCGAGAATCACTGGAAGTTATAATAAACATAGCAATGTGGTCTTTTGGAAACCTGAAATGAAAGAATACTGTCCGAAGCACCAAGGGCATGAAATACTTTAAAAGAGCAGGTAGCCTCATTACTTACATAATTATGATTATAATCATTATTATTCTCTTGAGCTAAACCCCTGCTCTTTTCATTTAATCACGTGGTAAAGAAATATCTAAAATCTATCGCGGGCCATTTCATCCTTCCTCAAATATTTTGGTAAAAAAAAAATCTGGCAACTAAATTTTGCTAAAAAAAAATTCTACTATCTTTTCAATGATATAAGAGGACATGCTTTGACATTCGAGATTAGTTGGTTTACAAATTTCCTTTAGGGCATCAACAGTCTCTAGGCTTTTAGATCCTCGAACCCTTTAGAAATCGTTCAGAAATATGGCATTAAACTTTTCTTCACGGAGGAGGTTATTGTTTATTTCATTGTTCAATTTATCCGAGTTATTCGTCTGTTCTCTCCCACATTCCTTTCCTACTAAAGGAGGAGGAGGAGGAGGAGGAGGAAAGCTGCAATAGAAGGATGTTTTGAAAGACTATTAAAACTGAAAACTATTTTTACAGAGTTGTAAAAAAAAAAGCAAAGAATAATTGAGAAATATTGTCTATTCTAACGCAATAGAATCCATTTTCCGTTTGTGAAGACCTTCATTCTCCTCGTCAGAGAGAGAGAGAGAGAGGAGAGAGAGAGAGAGGAGAGCGTCTGTGTCTTGTTGTCCTAACGCTGTACTTGTTTTGTCAGGCTCTTAATTGTTCCTTAAATTATTGACAATACTTACTTTTAACGTTCTGATTACAAAGTAGTCACAGTGTCAGCAAACTTTATACAGCTGTCTAACAAACGTTATGGTATTATGAAAGAGCTCCCTTTTCTGTTCCTCTCTTTTATCACTGTTTATGTCAGAGGTAGTTGGGACCGGGATCCGTGTTTGAAATGCTGGAAGCCTGAGTGTGTTCCAGCGTGGCCACCGAGAGTGGCCATGGTTCCAGAGCCCCTCCACCTTTTCACTTTCTGCCTATTTTGGGTGTCCGAAAGCCTGGGAGCTAATGGCCTACAACCACAGTGGCTGAAAACCGAATGGTTAATTGAAGGAGGGAAAGGGAACGCAAATAGTCTTAAACCACAGGATGATATTCCTCTCATCGTGACTCAGACTTCGTCACTTTGGGCGGCTGAGATTTCCCTATAAAAAAAAAAAAATATGCTTTAACTGTTCATTCGCCTCTCTCTCTCTCTCTCTCTCTCTCTCTCTCTCTCTCTCTCTCTCTTCCCCAGGACTAAATTCCACCTGAAAACTATTTTATAATATCGGCATTTCATCGGAATTACGATTAAATTATACGTCTTGCTAGTCCATTAGACACCTTGTCACTTCTGAAAATGTAAAGGATATCTTTATATTTTTTCTTATGATCTATACGCTTTTCTTTTCCCATTCTGTTTCTCCATCCAGTAATGTCATTCAGGTTTTCTCTTGCGGATACACATTTTCATTTACTGAAAGCAGACACGATGTAACCCCATAGAATTTCATACTATAAAATGTTTTCCTTATTTGCTAGCGAAGTGTCAAGATCCAAAATTCATTACAGCGTCAGGAAATACGTTCCGAAATACGTTCATAGATACGTTCAGAAATACGTTCATAGATAAAATGTAATAGGTAAATACCATATATTGTTGAAGCTATCGGTTTAAAATGTTTATCTTACACCTCTTATGTCCAATATGAATCATTTAAACTTACTCACTTGCAGTTGTTGCTTTTGGAGTAATAATAAATAAAGATATAATGATGTTAACGGTTTAAACAATTAGAAAAAAGTATTTCTTTTAATGAAAGGAGACAAAATTACTTTACAGGGTCAAACCTTTGTATATAAAAGGTTTTTGTAAGTGTTATTTCATACAAAAGATTTAGTCTCCTAAACAATAAGTCGTTATTAGCTCAAACCTGGCCTCATTAAGTGACTACTCAACTAGATTTAATAAAAACTACCATTTGATATGCCTATGTATTTGTTGTTACTAAACTATTATTTTTCTTCCTTTCTCGCCTCTTCTCTTCTCTGTCCGTCTGTCTGTTTGTCTGTCTCTCACTTATGAGGCTGTTTATATCATCGGTAATTACCTGACGATACACTATTGCGTTCGATTAGTCAGCAGTAAACCCGATTCATTTACCTTCAAGGTGAGTTGTGAACCTGTCTTTTGTGGTTTTAGCAAAGCATACGAAAGGAATAGATGCTGTGACGAACGGACATGAGTATTCACAATGATTTTCAAAGATTTAACGTTTCTTACACAATGCATCCGAAACAGAGTAAGTTGATTATACTTTATTTAATAATAAACGTTTCTTTTATAAAGACAAAGGAATTTACTATTCTTCCTGCGTGTACAACGTCATCTGAAAGAGGCCTGTGGGGATAAGGTTACTCGTCATTGGGCGAATATCAGACAAGAGGAAACCCATAAATAGAAGGAAAAAAGTGATCAAAACAGCTGACCATAGAGTTTGCGACGTTTGGATAGTGGATGGGGATTTTGAAGACTTTCATGCACAAGAAGTTGTAAATATAGAGGTAGCATATAAAACATGGGCGGGTGCAGAATCATGGCAAGAAGACCAGCAATAATGAAAACAATTTAGTGGAAGCAACAGGTGCGCGTCGAAGCTTCGATTAGAACCATGTTTCGAAATATACACTGTCAAATTCTATAGCTCTGAAACATTAGGTGGCAATATCAAGTTATCGATATAAAATTCTACTAAAATTAGATATATGAAAGTTAAACTGATCACGTTAATAACAGTAATGAGATGAATCTGAATTACTCTAAATGTTATTATTTTGATGTTTATCATTTGGCATAGAATAAATTAGACATTTTTAGATAGATTTCGATATTACTGTAAGATCAAGCCATAAGAGATTATCTCATACACGTTCCAAAATATCTTGGATTGTAAACTTAAACTCTGGTACCTTATACCACTGCCCACGAAAACGGGTTAGGCAGCTAAATGGAATTAAATACTCACATTCCAAATATGTATACCCTTTTCATTATGAAATGGTAATAGCTATCTTAGTTACACCACGTACTGATCTGTTCTATAAAGCGAACAAAGGTCTCTTCCCAGAACAATTCACCTTTCCGTGAAAATTTTCTGGGTCGAGTGAGGACTCTGCGAAATCGAAAATCAATGGAGGGCTATTATGGTCTCTATTCATGACTCCTCCAGACCCGCCCCAGAGGTTGAGTACAGTTGCCACGTGAATTAATGATCCATTGATGGATTTTGCAGTCGAGAGTACTGGAACGGTGCCTAACACTTAACCGGAACAGATACAGTGTCTGGTGTAAGTCTTAAGAAAAGAATATTTCATGTGATTATGTTTCATAAGTATGTTTTTCTGTCTCAGTAACTTCAGATTGTATGCATTTATTTGATTTAATATTTTTATGGTTTATATGCATCAGCAAGCTCTGACATTTCCAGTTGGAAATTTAGGCACAAACTAATTAGAAGTCAGAATCGCTGGGTTTTCAGATCTTTTAACAAAAATACAAATTTGTTGACACATTAGACTTAAAGTTAAGAAAAAGAAAATTATTTCATGCAACCCAACGAACTGTCTGGCTGCTACCTGGACTTCAATATGACTTTCACTCATATTTGAATTCGAATTCCATGGAATTAAAGGACAAAGAAGTGTGTTAACATCTGTTACTTAACACAATAGAGGCATCATTATCAAGAACAAGACAAAAACACATGACAGCTAAGGTGAAAATCCAGTACGGTAGCTTAAGGCATAAGTGAGAGTTTTTATCTTGCTAAGACTCAGAAAATTTATAGTTTCACTAATACATTAAAATTAATAACAGAAACACGTTGGGAACGTACTCAATGTATAGAGTACACATGCCAGGAAGTTTTTAATAATTTATGTTCATGGAAGCGGAGCGGCGAAAACATCTGAACATCTTTGTGCAAAAATGTTATTTTTAGTTGCAAGCTCTTCTTCAATAACAACCTTGTTATTTAATCCTATCCTTCTTATCAAGCATTTTGTATAATAATAACAATCTTTGCTCTGTTATTCCCACAGTCGTATCTATTCAGCCCTTGTCCCTTTTAGGAGGGGACAGTTACCACAGATTTATCTTTTTACTATTCCGGAACAATTATTGCTATATATATATATATATATATATATTCTATAATATATATATATATATATATATATATATATATATATATATATATATCTATATATATATATATATATATATATATATGATATATATATTTTATATATATATATATATATACATATATCACATATTGTATATATATGTGTGTGTGTGTGTGTGTGTGTGTGTGTAATAAATACATTCATTATAACAGATAATTACATATCTGTAAATAGAACCCACGACCTAAGGGGTCAATGGTGAATTAGGAGCGTCCTACGTGACAATCTAAAATCTAGATCACGCTGTGCAATGCCTGCAGTAGCCTGGTTTGCATTTGGACATCTCATCATTCCTATTTACAAACAGCTAACAACACCTTCCATGGGAAGCGGTTGACCTGTTAATTAACCTGCGCCGGAAACTCATGACTTCCGAGCCGGCGGACTACGTATTCATTTTATGTGTAAATCGCTGATATAGCTAGTGTTTCGCTTTCGACACGATGCCTTGTAATATTAGTTCTATTCCAGTTATCAAACAGAGCGGTCATCTGACCAAACCATCTCTTTAGTGATGGAGTTGAGAAATAAAGCTGTTTTAAGATATCAACTTCCTCCGTTTGAATCATCTCCCTTATTCTAAGAAGAATCAACTTTACTAGATATAACGTAGGCGAGAAGAGAAGTAGAACCAACAATGCTTACGAACCACAGTCGTAAGAAAAGACACAATCTTTCGCCAAAGCGGAAGATAATATTTGGTGGCAAGCGGAAACCAACATACACAAGAACCATATAAGCCTACCGAAGAATTAAAATAATCGAATTCCAGCTATAAATCAGTAATAAACTGAGGAAACGGGATCTTCAATCAACATGCAACTGTAATCATCCTATGAATATCAGGATATGTCATTCATTAAGACGAATTCCAGCATCAACATCGACGTTTGAGTGACTGTCATCACATATCTCCAAGAATCAAAAACCGGACGCGAAGCAGCATCGAACATCAACGGAAAGGAAGAAACCAACATAGGAAACAACGCGCGATCACAAGCGAGGACGTGGAGATTAGGCCAAGAGGAAGCAACGCGAGAGAGAGAGGGAGGCTGTGACGTCATCACGACATTGACATCTTCCTGCGACGCGAGAGAGAGAGGAGAGGCTGTGACGTCATCGGAACGTCAACATTCTTTTCGCATATATACCAGAGCTAAGTAGATCCTTTATCCATTCAGGTTCTTTTCAGTGAAGTGTTGTACATCAAGAGTCGATCGTCCAGTATTCCTGGGGTGAGTTATTCAGTCTTAATCTTCATTCATTGCAGGAATCAATCTTCAACTACGAGTTCTCGCCCGCAGATTCTTTTTCTCGTTGTTGCTAATTGCTTTTTCTTCCAGGAGTTCTCCGAGTAATATCTTTATCAAATTATCTGTATTAATATTATCTTTTTTGGGGGATTTTCCTATTATTTGCAACACATTTTTACTTTATATTGCATATGCGTTTACGTAGTGGTCGTGTGTACTCTTATAGATATTTTGATAGGCTTGCAAGAAATCGTAGTGACAAGAAAAAAGTAAAAGTTGACATGGCAACTACTGCGGCTGGTTCTTCTGCATCGGGTAACCCGAATGTTGTGACTCTCGTCAGTGCTAGGTCAGCAATTGTCCCTTTTCAAGGTCGGGTCAATGGGTTCCTGCCTCAAAACGTTTAGGCATGGATCTCATCTGTAGACGCTCATTTAAATGCAAAAGGCATCACAGACCCATCTGTACAATTACAGGAAGCCAAAAGCTTCATAGACTTTGCTAAAGGAGACGCAAGTGCATATCTAAGAGGTGTTCTTTCCAAGAGGCGGTTACATGGGACGATTTCAAAGTTAGGTTACGTGCTGTGTATGGCGGTGAAGAGGCTTTAGACGTAGTACTTGGCTTTAAGGAACATCCTTAACCAAGCCTCTATGACTCAGCTTAATGTTGTAGAGCGGGCGGCGCTAATTGCCGACCGGCTAAATGAATATCAAGTAAATTTAAGTAACTCCGCGTGGGTTACAAGTGCCAGAATCGCCGTGAAAGATTTGATACGTCTGATTTACCTCACGTGCATGACAGTCATGTTGCCTGAAGCTTTAGTGCGATGTTTTGACAAAAAGCTGCAGCCCAACAGTACGGAACTAGATGTGTATAAACAGATAAAAAAACACATGTCTAAATGTACTGACCTTGATCCCTCGCTTACTCAAGTTTCTGCAAAAAATGAGAATAAACTACAATAAGTAAACGTGGTCAATAATAATCAAGCTGCAGGGATGGTTTGTTATATCTGTAAAAGACCAGGTCACATGATTTCAGACTGTCGGACGCGTTTTTGTTCAATGCACAACAGTTCCACTCATTCATATAATCGTTGCTTCTCGCGGAATCAACAGCAGAATCCTAAAAACACGCAAACAATTGCCAATGAAAACAAAAAGAAGGGTCCTCAGTACTTTAAAAAGAAACAAACGAACAGCAATGCTGCTCAACAGCAGAAACAAACAAATCGTGCTTCAAGTAACTCTGTTCCTGGGCCGTCTAGCCAGAACTTGCAAGGTCAGACGAATTTTCCGGGAGTGCAAAACAAAGTAAATACCACGTAGTAAGCTCCAGGGGGGGAGAGGACGATGTTGGGTCATTCATATCAACATCTTTTGTATCAAATAATCAATTTAATCATTTATCAGATCATTGTGAGGCAATCGATTTTCCTATGAAACACACGGCCGAATCCAAAAAATCTGTGCAGGTTCCCGTAGATTTGCAACAAATTCACGCAATTATAAGTCAAGATGAGTTATGCCCAACCTTACATGCAGTAAATTTGGACCATAAGTCTTTTACCTTAGTCTTTGATTCTGGTAGTCCATATAATATCATGGATTTGCGGACTCATCATTTGCTTATATAATGTAA
The DNA here is from genome assembly GCF_015104395.2 of Macrobrachium nipponense. Classification (NCBI taxonomy): domain Eukaryota; kingdom Metazoa; phylum Arthropoda; class Malacostraca; order Decapoda; family Palaemonidae; genus Macrobrachium; species Macrobrachium nipponense. The sequence goes on along the minus strand of NC_087201.1, from coordinate 153,231,828 downwards.
TAAATACATTCATTATAACAGATAATTACATATCTGTAAATAGAACCCACGACCTAAGGGGTCAATGGTGAATTAGGAGCGTCCTACGTGACAATCTAAAATCTAGATCACGCTGTGCAATGCCTGCAGTAGCCTGGTTTGCATTTGGACATCTCATCATTCCTATTTACAAACAGCTAACAACACCTTCCATGGGAAGCGGTTGACCTGTTAATTAACCTGCGCCGGAAACTCATGACTTCCGAGCCGGCGGACTACGTATTCATTTTATGTGTAAATCGCTGAGATAGCTAGTGTTTCGCTATCGACACGATGCCTTGTAATATTAGTTCTATTCCAGTTATCAAACGGAGCGGTCATCTGACCAAACCATCTCTTTAGTGATGGAGTTGAGAAATAAAGCTGTTTTAAGATATCAACTTCCTCCGTTTGAATCATCTCCCTTATTCTAAGAAGAATCAACTTTACTAGATATAACGTAGGCGAGAAGAGAAGTAGAACCAACAATGCTTACGAACCACAGTCGTAAGAAAAGACACACAATCTTTCGCCAAAGCGGAAGATAATATATGTTTGTGTGTGTGCATATATACATACATACATACATGTGTTTTCGTTTGTTTCTTTATGTAATAGAAAATATAAATTTTTCCTGTAAACCAAATAAGTAAAAGAAACGATTGCTAAAAGACAAAAGATTTAACATATATGACTTGGAAAAGGACAACGTTTGTTTCAAAAAGAAAATAATTATTATTTTAATGGTATTTGACAGCGTATCTTTGAGATGTGAATCGGTATGCTAGACATTTCGAATTAGCGTGGTGATAATGGCTGTGGCTGTGGTTATTGTTGTTTAAGCTGGAATTTTTGTCGAAGCATGTAACTTACTAGCCTGCTAACCTTTCATAGTTTTTAGCTTTATTTTACTGAAATAACATATTTCTTAATATGGATTATGTTAACGTATTTTCTCTTTTTCTGTTCAGCGCATTAGGGCGTGAAAGTTTCTCCTCCGGCAAAAACAAAACAACGAAGTCTTTATGTAAGCAATTTCGTAAGTTCGAGATGACAGGCGTCAGTGGTCTAGATGAGAGAAATAGGGAGTCACATGGAGATGAGGGAAGGGAAGCGGGAAAAGTCTTTACTTAAAAAAATAGAAAGGAAAAAAATACGGCCGACTCCCGTCTTGTTAACATCTGGCGAGCTTTATTTTCTGTTTTATAAGATTTTTTTGATGGACTTTCCTTCATCATTTTAGGATCTTTCCCAGATAGTTATGCCCAAGGGTTTTCGTGGGTCGTTATTTGGGACTAAAGTTTTTCGGGGGTCATTATTTATATGATATTCACTGTCTTTTGTTTATGTTTTTAAGATAATCCCCAGTGGTCTTCTACTAAACACGCCGCGAAGGTGGGTACATGCCGGCTAAAACTCGTGGGGGTCACTATCTAGGAAATGTCCTCTTTTTTTTTTTTTTTATCAAGAGAGTCTTAACATTTCTTCTTATTATGCCTCGAACTGTATTTCACAAAAATCTTATCGAATAATTACAAGTCTCTGCTCGCGTTTCACCCAGTTTATCAGTTTTGCACCCGTTATTGTTAACATTTCTTATATTATCTTATATTATCTTTTTAATATTATATCATATTTCATATTGCTAACCGAGGATATATGACAAAATTGAGTCATCGGCCTTGGCTTTTGGAGAAGGAAACTCTAAAATCATTTGGGAAAACTGACAGACAAAAATCAAACAAAATATATCACTGTAATCAGAGAACTTCAGAGTAATGGTGACAAGGTGGGGAGCGGGTGGGGCGGGGGAGAGGATGTGTTGATTAACACACTACATATAACTGTGAGTAAAAAAAAAAAACGTCTTAGATAAAAAAAAAAAAAAAAAATCCTCAGCTTTAGCTCGGTGAAATTTCGTCATAAAGTAAACAGATAAATAATATTATTTTGATTTGAAATCAAGGATGAAAAATTTAATCATATATAATAGACAAATGACATCTAAGTTTTACCAAAACTATTATTTTTCAAAAATTTATCATAATTCCATTATTATGAAGCAACTCGCATTGTCTCAAACTCACTCGCGAAGAAATATCGCCACAGAAACTTTTTGAAAGCACGAAAGAGGTCGCATTTATCCAAATGCCATATAGTGACTCATCAAATGGGGTGTCATTACAACTTGGCTGATTCGTTCAAAACTTTCCGACATTTTTCATTCGGAGACCTTGAGACATATCACCTTGGAACTTGTATGATCACGCAAACTAAAAACAAACAAATAAAAAACCTCATTCTTAAAATGTTAATTAGGGAACCCAGGGACAAATATGATTTAAAGAGAAAAGGCAACAGTAAATAATTTTGTTTCTTCTGTTAGATATGGGAATGATTTTTGTCTGCTTTATTATTATTATTATTATTATTATTATTATTATTATTATTATTATTATTATTATTATTATTATTATTATTATTATTATTATTATTGACAATCAAAAGCCACAGTAGTGTTAAAATATATTACTGTACAATGATAAAAATACAAGGAGAGACTTTCGGATACTGCTCCGTATCCCTCCCTCTTCAGTCCTACTGATGGTCAAACAATGAAAGGAACGTTACAACAGTGCAAAAAAAAAAAAAAAAAAAAAAAAAACTGGTTCAAGGCGCATGGATTTAAGTGTTGGTCAGGTAATCCTCGTTCGGTTGTTTCTGTTGACGAGACGGCTGGAACGGCGAAGTGGTAGCTCAGGTGATTCCAGTTCAGCAGACACTCCATCGGTGCCATGACTTGAAGCTGTAGTAACCTCAGTCATCTGGGATAACAGAGAGGTGGAAGCAACATCAGGGGTCTCACAATCACCAGACATATGAATCCTAAAATCGTTGACAAAGTGGCCAATTATTAAAGAATTGGTAAAACTATCTTCATCAGTGAAGGTTTTGTTCCCTTCAAATGCACACCCCTTTCTAATAGCAGCTCCTTCCACTAAGCGACGAACACCAACATCCCCACTCTTGAAAATGACAGAGGGACCATTCCAATTGATGTTGTGTCCCGGAACGAATGAATGTGAAACAAGAGCATTATTTATTGCATGGAGTTCATAGGCCCAACGATGTTCAGAAAACCTTACATCCAAACCCCGCCCATTTTCTCCAAAGTATTTCTGAGGGCAATTGGCACAGGGAATTTGATAAACACCAGGTGTTTTCCTAAAACCATTGTTGTTATTATTGCACGCTAACCGATTTCTGATTGTATTTTTAAAATTTAAAGCAATTTTAATTTCTTTTTGCTTACTATTTGCAAGATAGCAGGTAATTTCCGGTTTCGGATTGTAAGCAATGGATAAATACTTCTTATTTCTTGACCACATTAGGATTACCCGCTGGACTCATACTGTAATATATTCGTTTTGCTTTAGAGATAACTCTTTCTGTAATGTGAGTGGGATATTTCAGACCCTTAAAAACATTGAAGATATGCTGAAGCTCAAGTTCTAAAAGTTAAATATCACAAATACGAAGGGCTCTAAAACAAAAGTTGACAATAATATTCGCTTTTACCCTCAATGAATGAAAAGAATAGAAATGAATGTATCCCTCAGCATTAGTACTTTTACGAAACAAGGAAAATTTAAACCTGTTACCTACGTTATCTCTAATAACCAAAAAATCCAAAAATGCAAGCTTATTATCTTCCTCCAGTTCAACAGTAAATTTAATAGAGGGTACGATGTTATTGGCACTGTCAACCAGCTGTTGTAACCGTGTGTCGTCTCCTTTGAAAAGAATAAAACTATTGTCAACACATGACACACGGTTACAACAGCTGGTTGACCGTGCCAATAACATTGTACCCTCTATTAAATTTACTATTGAACTGGAGGAAGATAATAAGCTTGCATTTTTGGAAGTTTTGGTTATTAGAGGTAACGTTAGTAACAGGTTTAAATTTTTCGTGTTTCGTAAAAGTACTAATGCTGAGGGGTACATTCATTTCTATTCTTTGTCAACTATTTTAGGATTCATATGTCTGGTGATTGTGAGACTCCTGATGTTGCTCCCACCTCCCTTTTATCCCAAATGACTGAGGTTACTACAGCTTCAAGTCATGGCACCGATGGAGTGTCTGCTGAGCTGGAATCACCTGAACGATTATTATTATTATTTTTTTTTTTTTTTTTGCTCTATCACAGTCCTCCAATTCGACTGGGTGGTATTTATAGTGTGGGGTTCCGGGTTGCATCCCGCCTCCTTAGGAGTCCATCACTTTTCTTACTATGTGTGCCGTTTCTAGGATCACACTCTTCTGCATGAGTCCTGGAGCTACTTCAGCCTCTAGTTTTTCTAGATTCCTTTTCAGGGATCTTGGTATCGTGCCTAGTGCTCCTATGATTATGGGTACGATTTCCATTGGCATATCCCATATCCTTCTTATTTCTATTTTCAGATCTTGATACTTATCAATTTTTTCCCTCTCTTTCTCTTCAACTCTGGTGTCCCATGGTATTGCGACATCAATGAGTGATACTTTCTTCTTGACTTTGTCAATCAACGTCACGTCTGGTCTATTTGCACATATCACCCTATCCGTCCTGATACCATAGTCCCAGAGGATCTTTGCCTGATCGTTTTCTATCACTCCCTCAGGTTGGTGCTCGTACCACTTATTACTGCAAGGTAGCTGATGTTTCTTGCACAGGCTCCAGTGGAGGGCTTTTGCCACTGAATCATGCCTCTTTTTTTACTGGTTCTGTGCAAGTGCCGGGCATTCGCTTGCTATGTGGTTTATGGTTTCATTTTTCGTATTGCACTTCCTACATATGGGAGAGATGTTATTTCCGTCTATCGTTCTTTGAACATATCTGGTTCTTAGGGCCTGATCTTGTGTCGCTGTTATCATTCCTTCAGTTTCCTTCTTTAGCTCTCCCCTCTGTAGCCATTGCCATGTGTCATCGCTGGCTAGTTCTTTAGTCTGTCTCATGTATTGTCCGTGCATTGGTTTGTTGTGCCAGTCCTCTGTTCTGTCTGTCATTCTCCTGTCTCTGTATATTTCTGGGTCTTCGTCTACTTTTATTAGTCCTTCTTCCCATGCACTCTTTGGCCACTCGTCTTCACTGGTTTCAGATATTGACCCCAGTGCTTCTGTTCTCTCGGATGGTTGACGCAGTCCTCTATACTTAGTAGTCCTCTCCCTCCTTCCTTTCGTGTTATGTATAGTCTGTCCGTATTTGCTCTTGGTTGTAGTGCTTTGTGTATTGTCATATGTTTCCTGGTTTTCTGATCTATGGTGCGGAGTTCTGCCTTCGTCCATTCCACTATTCCTGCGCTGTATCTGATTACTGGCACTGCCCATGTGTTTATGGCTTTTATCATATTTCCGGCGTTGAGTTTTGACTTGAGTATCGCCTTGAGTCTCTGCATATATTCTTTCCTGATCGTGTCCTTCATCTCTTGGTGTTTTATATCCCCTCCTTCCATTATTCCTAGGTATTATTATTATTATTATTATTATTATTATTATTATTATTATTATTATTATTATTGGAATATCTCTGAAGACCCTTATTTTATTATTATTATTATTATTATATTATTATTATTATTATTATTATTATTATTATTATTATTATTATTATTATTATTATTATTATTATTATTATTGGACTATCTCAGAAGGTCCGTATTTTTACTATTATTATCATTATTATTATTATAAATTAACAACTGAAAACAAGCGAGGACCTGAAACTACCTTTAAAAGTATTACTTCATTTCAGCATTTCCCCTTCGTCATTTACAGATGCACAAACTAAGCTGAAAATGTGAAAACTGAATCCATTCATCCGTTCTAGGCAATTCTTACCAATCAAGAAACAAACTGGAGTACTCACACGGGCGAAGATCCACCCTCCATCCTCATCTGGTCAATGTTTCAGCCAATCAAAATAAAGGAAGATTTTTTCAATCGTTTTCTCCGTAGAATGACCCGTTTTAATGTCACACTTTTCCTTAGGTCCATTGAAGATACTGAAAAACAAATTTTACAAAATACTCATTGGAAACAGCTAACTCTCGGTCTCAGAATTCCAAATTCTAAGGAAAATGAAGAGCAATACCTTTAACATGACTGTTAGAATTCGGTTTAATGGTTAACTACCTAAAAATAACGATGAAAAATAGTCAGAATGAAACCTGTTTCTTGCTTTGTGAATAGAACGGTTAATAGAGTAAAAAAAATCCTGCGAAGAGTACTCGTCATAATTACAGATTTCCGACTTAAACTTATTACTCAATAGCTCACAAATACAATCTCTAAAAGGCAAAATTCTTTTACTAGTATGTTATAATCGAATTTGACTAAAAACAGATACTTTTTATTTTTGAGGTAAGAAATAAGCGAAAATAATCATAATTCATGGACACAGACAATTAAAGCTGCGCATGACTGACGTAGGTTTGAAATAACAGGACGATAAAAAAGGAACAACAGTAATCAATTCGTTTCTCAGATTTCTGTATGCGTAAATTTTCCTCTCCATCAGCGCCCTCTATGAGCCAATCCGTCTCCTTCTCTTCATTTCCTTTTTGCCAGATTTCGTATTCAGACAATTCAGTGATGCAATCGAAATCAAATTTCTTGTTAGGAATGAATGCACAGCATCTGAGGTTCCATTGCTGTGGCAATGTTTGCATTTTCTCTCAACAATACCCCGATAAAGGAATGGTTATTTTTCGAATATATTTTATCTGCTATCATATGCGATGTATGACCAACTACAGAAGAAGAATTTGCGTAGTTGAGTCTTCATAAATAGTTTATCCTCCTACAAATTCACCTACCTCTCAATGAAATTATACTATTGAACAGCACAAATTACTAACTTGAATATTCACTGAAATATTTTTATTAGTTCTAATGATTAATCCTTAGATATTTCGAGAAATTCTGACTCAATAAACCTTGGTTCTGCGATTCACAAATGAACGACGCCCTTCACTTGCATTATTCCAGAAAGTTTGAATTCAGGAACGCATCAATGGAATATATCTTTTCTTTATTTTATTCGTCGGGATATTGGGTTCAATTTGCAATAACTCATCAAACAAGAAACATATAACGATTATCATTGCTAATGTTCTCGGGTATACAGGACTAACGCTTTGCCCCAGTGGTTGGCGGAATTTCAGTTGCACATAAAAACGGGATGGAGCAGCGCAGCGAGAGATTCCGGGAACTCCTTCATCCATATTCAAGAGTCCGAAAGTTTCAGCATAAAATATACCTCATTATAATGCAGGTGTGACAAAGGTTTTTCCAGGAGACATATGTAGTCTTTCGGGGTAATTTTGTTGGGCGAACTCACTCCACATCATATGTTTGGTGCTCAGATACGATTATTTAGATTGGAGAGAGAGAGAGAGAGAGAGAGAGAGAGAGAGAGAGAGAGAGAGAGAGAGAGAGAGTAACATTTACTACAAAAGCCTTTTTCATTTATTGTAACGATTTTGTATGTCAATTCTAGTTTTTTTTTTATTTTCCATTTATGGCAACATTTAGATCGGCCATGCTTACCATACAATGTCCTTTGTCACTTAATTGCCCTATATTCTCTCTCTCTCTCTCTCTCTCTCTCTCTCTCTCTCTCTCTCTCTCTCCTGTCATTGGTGCAACGAATTAACATTTTATAACTAAAATTCATTTTATGTAAGTTACTTTATATTCTTACGGGATATTTTCACTGAGGAAATTTATTCAATAAATATTTGTATTGAAAACGTATACACACACACATATATACGGGTGTTTCGAAATTAGAGGCACCCCCCTCCCTTCTACAGCATAAACTAAAATTGATATGGACAGAAATAAAAGTAATTCAGAACAGGTATTTATTTAAGTTTCTCTCTGAGTATTTAATATTTTGTGCAGCCTCAGTCTGCCTGTACCACAGCCTGCATTCTTGAGGGGTATGATTTTGGTATTTATATTAGGATAGCATGTTGCTCTCTCCGTCTGTCTCATTACCTTTCGCCAAACCAGCATCAAATTTATTCAGTTGCAAAAGAGCACTCAAACTGAACATTTCCAAACGATTTCACTGCGTTGAAAATCGTCGAAATTTTCATCAGCCTCACATCTTGAGACACCGAATATTAACCAATTTAGATAGAGATGTTATAAGTGAACTGCACCACAATGGTTGCAATCACTGTCCCTCCGCGCTTCAAGAGATGCATGACGATGCTCCTTTTATCTCTCCCAAGAGATCAATTGAACAAAGAGTCTGCCTCGATCTCAGATACGCTGTCACCATAAAACCAGGGAGTTTATTGTTATTAGGATTCCTGTTCTGTTCCCCTTTCAGTTTAAGGCTTCGCAGGAGAGTTTTGAACAAATATAAGACTCGCTTTCATGTTTTTGCGTTTACAAATTTGTTTCTGAATCCAGTTCAACTAAATTATCCTCACAGATTTATCTAAAAGTTCCGGTTTTGTTATAATATTCTCGATAAAGTTTACTGATTGTAATATGCAGGTATATTATTATTATTATTATTATTATTATTTTTTTTTTTTTTTTTGCTCTATCACAGTCCTCCAATTCGACTGGGTGGTATTTATAGTGTGGGGTTCCGGGTTGCATCCAGCTCCTTAGGAGTCCATCACTTTTCTTACTATGTGCGCCGTTTTCTAGGATCACACTCTTCTGCATGAGTCCTGGAGCTACTTCAGCCTCTAGTTTTTCTAGATTCCTTTTCAGGGATCTTGGGATCGTGCATAGTGCTCCTATGATTATGGGTACAATTTCCACTGCCATATCCCATATCCTTCTTATTTCTATTTTCAGATCTTGATACTTTTCCATTTTTTCCCTCTCTTTCTCTTCAACTCTGGTGTCCCATGGTATTGCGACATCAATGAGTGATACTTTCTTCTTGACTTTGTCAATCAACGTCACGTCTGGTCTATTTGCACGTATCACCCTATCTGTTCTGATACCATAGTCCCAGAGGATGTTTGCCTAGTCGTTTTCTATCACTCCCTCAGGTTGGTGCTCGTACCACTTATTACTGCAAGGTAGCTGATGTTTATTATTATTATTATTTTCATTATTATTATTATTATTATTATTATTATTATTATTATTATTAAAAGTAATTGCTGCCAACTACTTTGATAATTACCTATTTTAGACATGCCAACTTTCGGTGCGTTGCTCACAAGTTTAGGCAACAATGAGAAAAAAATAATTAGGAAAATAGAGAAGAACCTATATATAATTAATGCGGCTGAGACAGCAATTACTTTTGATAAAACATGTTTAAAAGAAGGCTTACTTTCAGCATATAATTATCATTATATTAGTAGTAGTAGTAGTAGTAGTAGTAGAAGTTCTCGGAAAATATATATCATCAATAATCAAATTTAAACTTTACATGTGTTCATATGATTACTAAAGAGTCTGAATTTATGAAAACTGACATAATGTGTTAATTTACAATCTATCAATTACGAGATACTCAAAAATGCAGAGCAACTGTCTCGGTGCTCTTAGAAGCCTGTAAGATCAGACTACCTTGTTTTTATGGCAGTCGTGTGACGAAAATTTCCTTTGTTTACTCAAGTGACTAGTTCCTATAATGTGGAATCCAGACATCTTCCTCCTCAGGCAGTTATGAGTCGTATACGGCCTTTTTACGAAGTTGGGAAATTGTGTCACGAAATGACTTTGACTATCACTGGGAAGACGACAGTTTACAGAAAAGGGTAAGGCCAAGATTACCTTTGACACTAATGACGACCAGAGAGAGAGAGAGAGAGAGAGAGAGAGAGAGAGAGAGAGAGAGAGAGAGAGAGAGAGAGAGGTGGGGGTGCCAAGGGAGGACGGTGTGAGTGTGAACTTTTGATCGTGACTTTCGACATATATAATGTGCAATATATTTATGGTGTATTTTCTTTTCTTAATTCCACAAGAAAATACCATATTCATCAAGCTTTAACGTTTACTAATTCACAAAAATTTATTCAAGCTACGCGGTTTATATGCCGTTTAGTTCGTATCAATATCGTTTGGCTGTTAATGAACGAGAAATCTTAATCTGAAGCTGTTTGACAGGTATTACTAATAGGAAGTTGAAAAATGACAGAATGTTTGTGAAAACAATAACTGTGTTTTATTCTTATCAGATCCGTTTTTGTATGGACCAACTCAATCTTGACTGTATTTTTTCAGTCTTGAAACTCGGAACTTTCCTTAAAATATACGACTAAAGGGCAAATTCTTCCGATTCTGCATCTCTCTCTCTCTCTCTCTCACTATCACTCTCTCGCTCCTGCCCACATCTTCCAGTCTATTTCGCCTGACCACCTACCACCCTCTCTCTCTCTCTCTCTCTCTCTCTCTCTCCTCGGATGGACTAACAAGTCTTTGAGACATCCTAATCCATTTAACTCCTTGTATCTCTCTCTCTCTCTCTCTCTCTCTCTCTCTCTCTCTCTCTCTCTCTCTCTCTCTCTCTCTGTCTTTTAGGCTGATGAATGTGTTTGTCTATTAGACGTTCAAATCCTACAATATGGCGGTTGGATCATGTAATATTGGTGTTCCTTAGAATGTAGCTTTGTTGTTTCCTAGTTTATTTATTGCCTGAGGTCTCTAACAATTCAAATGGTTGCTTCATCTTTTTCAAACTAAATCTTGGACGATTTCCTGAACTAGGAATTATTCCTGAAGGATGGGAATATCATTCCATAGCATGAATATTTAAAGACTTTCCCTTTTATTCTGGAACAATGTAGTTGAAATATAATATGATTCAGACAAGAATATTGTACTAGGCACGTACTGTAAATATTCATGCACCTATCTTTGACACATATTGCTGTGTTATATAGGGAATTTTACTTTAAAACGTCTCTTTATGTTTCGCATTTTGTAACGGATTTATATACTGATTGACCTGTGTAGTACATATTTATTTTAGATGTGCTTCAAAGGCCTGCACTTGTTAAGGAAAGAAAAGTCAGTATTTGAACTCTTAGTCCCTTTACTTCTGATCTGATTTTGTTCATCATCGCATGCTGCTTGTATATAATATGCTCTTTGATAGATACCAGATAAAAAAAAAAAAACTCTAAAACTGAAGCAGAGTAACAAACCAACAAAGACACTTCTTTACTTGCTTAAAATTCCAAAATCCTCCTGCGTTGAACTTGCAATACCTGCACCTCAGCTGTATTCCGATCCTGTGTAAAGTAAAATTTTATTTGTTACGTCTTAGATTTTTCAATAGGTAACGATACTCATAAAACGTTAAAAAAATAACAAACAACATACAAGGTACACTTTTATAAGTGTATTCCATTGGTGGAGCATGAACATGGCATTCCTACTAAAGTATTATTCGTCATTCTCGATAATGTTGAATAATACCCTCTCTCTCTCTTCTCTCTCTCTCTCTCTCTCTCTCCTCTCTCTTCTCTCTCTCTCCTTATTTGAAACTTACACTTACAAGAAATAGGTGAAGAATTGAAATGAGAGTTTGATGACTTGACTTATTATGTTTTACTATAATATATCTCATAATAATTAAAACGACAATTTAATTGTTAATGTATCCATTTTTGCCTGAACAGTATATTGAGAGACAACTAAATAAGGATCAAGAACCTAATTAGAGAATATAAGATTTTATCTTGACATCGTCTTGGCTACATTGCGGTCTTTCCAAGTGGGCTATATATCTGAACGAGTCAGTCCCGCAGGTGACAAGACGGAAGTATGTTTAGTTAGAGAAAGTTTTCTTTGTTGTCAGTATCCAAGTTGGCAAACTTGTGCTCGAGAGAGACTTTGCTTGAGGATAATTCCCCGTCAGTCTTCCGTGTTATGAAGCGTCACTTTCTGTTGTACATCATCGTGAAGTAAGATACACGAAGTCCTCGTTTCTGTTTGGTTAGGTGTTGTTTAATTTAGATGTTATAACCAGGGGCATAAATTGAGTCTTGGAACATGGATGCTTCATTATTGTGGAATGAATTTGGCTTCTTCAAAGCGTTATTAAGGAAAACTCAACAAATGTAGATACAAAGATACTTGGATACATACATATATATATATATATATATATATATATATATATATATATATATATATATGATATATTATTTATTAAATTTGTATATATATATATATATATATATTATATATCTTATGTATATATATTTGTAATATATATATTATTATTATAATAATATACATATATATATATATATATATATATATTATATATATATATATTATTATATATTATATATATATATATATATTATTATATATTATATATTATAGTATGACAAACGTGATGAAATCATTTACATACTGTAAGGTAGGCAAATTCACTGCTTGGAGATTCAAAATAAGTTTTTCTTAATTTCTTTTTATAGAATAAATGAAAAATATTTCTTATAATATATATGAATATCTGAAACATGAATTGTTCACTCACTCTGAAAGATTTTTTTAGAATCCGGAAATTTCCAAAGATCTATTTATCTTGTTACAAAAATACTTTCAAGTAACATTACTTGAGTAAGTATCTCAGCCGTAACTCGAACCAATACCAAATTACTACAGAGTTCGTGGCTAGAGCAAGTAAGTTTATCGTCCCCGTAGAAGACCAGATCGTGAGTTTAACATTAAGGGCTCAGGCTAAATGGCTTCCGGACGGTGGTGTCCCTTTTGTAGTTATCCCTGTTTTACTATGATGCGGTTTTAGAGAAGATGATACTTTATTTGTAATTGTATCCTATTTCTAAATTTAACCGTACATATATTAAAATCATGAGTGAATTCAAAGTAGTAGCGCCTATTTGTTAATCTTGCTTGTACCCACCATTCAGTAATAATTCCTGCGCCCCCCCCCCCCTCCCCACCTCCACTCCGCTCTCTCTCTCTCTCTCTCTCTCTCTCTCTCTCTCTCTTCTCTCTCTCTCTCTCTCTGACTTTATTGCCTTACTAAAACAAGAAATACTACAATACTATTCGGCCAGTGCCGGTAATGAAAATGAAGATGAATTTACCAGTACTTTCATACATTATATTACAGAGAAAAATTATTCCACTTGCTTTGTGTTCTGAGTAGTTCGTTTAATAAACTTGTAAGATAGTTTACATTTCTGATACCTTTTCCTATCACCTTTTCTTCTAACATTTTCCATATTTTTATCGATTTTTATTTTTTCGAAAAATATTTTACATAACTATTTTATATCAATATTTGCGCCTCTTGAAAAGCAGAGAATTACATTGATCCTTTTTCCGCCTGTCTTTATCAAGGTATAGTTTTTACGTACTTAAAAAAGAATGCTTATCAAAATGTGTTAAAATTCAAGTTTCTTTTTCTAAGCATCTCCTGAAGGATAGCAGCCAATACTAATACTTTACACGCAATGGCCAACTTTATCTGAAACCGACCAAAAATACAGCAAATGCACGATGTCAGTGACTCGTTCATGCGTACCGAGTCGAGAGTGGCACTACCTATTGCATACCAGGGACGAAATATGACTAATCGACGCTGGTGGTGAGACAGCTTCGGTCAGGCAGGAAATCTCGTAATCTGCATTTTTGTAAGTCTCAGACTTCCACTGAATAACACACACGATAAATATTGGCTGCTGTTGCTAGTGCAGCTGCTTAGGAGAAAGGATTGGCTTATCATTTCCGCTGCACTTTACTTATGTTGTCGGAAGTTTGGGCAATTGTATTGTTATGAATAAATGCTTTATCGTATCATATATATTTATTATATATATGATATATACTATATATATACTCTATATATATATATATTAATAATAATATAATTATATTTATTATATAATTACGTATATATATATGATATATATATATATATATATTATATATTATATATATATATGTGTGTGTGTGTGTGTGTGTGTGTGTGTGTGTGTGTGTGTGTGTGTATTTCGAATGGTTCTCATCATTCTTTAGTTTTGATTGAAAGGAAGATATCACACTTTCTGGAGATTATACATTGGAACTGTATAGTGATTATAGCTTTCATGCTGCTTAAGATACGTTATAAACTGTCGTCATTATTGTTGAATTTGTGTTTCACAAGGCAATCAGGCTTTTTAGTGAGTACTTTTAACGGAATTCTGTAAGCCACCGGTCCTACACAACCAGCAGATTGAGAGCAAGCTTTAACTAAAGTATATTTGATCGCAAATTTGAATAAAAATAAATTACTCCCAAACAAGTTTATAATTCAACTGAAGCAGAAATAGCAATAAAATCACCTAAATTGGATGAATGTACGTATAAACTATTACCATTAAATAACGGAGGAAAGAAACTTTACAGAAAAATTGAAAAGTATTAGATTAAGCATTAATTAATGTGAAGCAGCATGAAGCTTGAATAACAATGGCGTTAAAAAGGATTATGTTCTCGGCATTTATATACATACATAGTACACACACACATAAACACAACACACACTCATATATATATATATATATATATATATATATATATATATATATATATATATATATATATATATATAAATAGATATCTGACGTGAGGAAATATCTCTTGTACACAAAATAAATAGACTTAAAACTTATTCATCGTCCATTTTTCAATTCCCATGAAGCTGCTACTTTAGCCTTGAAAAAATTTTAAAAAATTATAAAATTACCCGATTCCCTACCTACTGCTACACCGTTTATTCAATTTCGAAATTTCGTGGTAACATCACTCCATATTAAGCGAACTGAAACGCGCAAACCTACACAAGGAATCAACAACACAAGGACACATCACACAGAGAGCTTCTGAGGCTCCAGCAGCAGACGTTTTGCTTCGCCTCAGATGAATGAGGCCGTTAAACTTCGGCGAAAGAAAACGACGGAACGTCAACAGTCTATATCCAGCGATGGTAAATGACTCGACCAATGAATGGAGCAGCTGCGAAAACACGGCTTTAATCGCCAGGACGGAGGAGGAGGAGGAAGTGGGAAGTGATGATGGCGTCGCCCCTGGGAATGAGGTATCCCGCAAGCAATGTGCAAGAGGAGAAAGAAAATACAGTTGTTCAGCATGGCGTGTTTCAGACGAGGCTAATAAATTCTACTAAATGGTATTAGGTACGGTAGAGAGTAAATGGTGGGCCTATTCTAGGAATTTGTCCTCTGGTCAGTGTTATGAAAGTGTACGCATGTAGATTTTGGTTATATAGATAATAATAATAATAATAATAATAATAATAATAATAATAATAATAATAATAATAATAATAATAATAAGCTCTGGAATAAGACTAGCAGAGGTTAATATCAGGAGAGGGATCTTCCAGGGCGACTCACTGTCCCCACTACTCTTCGTAGTAGCCATGATTCCCATGACAAAAGTACTACAGAAGATGGATGCCGGGTACCAACTCAAGAAAAGAGGCAACAGAATCAACCATCTAATGTTCATGGACGACATCAAGCTGTATGGTAAGAGCATCAAGGAAATAGATACCCTAATCCAGACTGTAAGGATTGTATCTGGGGACATCAGGATGGAGTTTGGAATAGAAAAATGCGCCTTAGTCAACATACAAAAAGGCAAAGTAACGAGAACTGAAGGGATAAAGCTACCAGATGGGAGCAACATCAAACACATAGATGAGACAGGATACAAATACCTGGGAATAATGGAAGGAGGGGATATAAAACACCAAGAGATGAAGGACACGATCAGGAAAGAATACATGCAGAGACTCAAGGCGATACTCAAGTCAAAACTCAACGCCGGAAATATGATAAAAAGCCATAAACACATGGGCAGTGCCAGAGTAATCAGATACAGCGCAGGAATGTGAATGGACAAAGGCAGAACTCCGCACCATAGATCAGAAAACCAGGAAACATATGACAATACACAAAGCACTACACCCAAGAGCAAATACGGACAGACTATACATAACACGAAAGGAAGGAGGGAGAGGACTACTAAGTATAGAGGACTGCGTCAACACCGAAAACAGAGCACTGGGGCAATATCTGAAAACCAGTGAAGACGAGTGGCTAAAGAGTGCATGGGAAGAAGGACTAATAAAAGTAGACGAAGACCCAGAAATATACAGAGACAGGAGAATGACAGACAGAACAGAGGACTAGCACAACAAACCAATGCACGGACAATACATGAGACAGACTAAAGAACTAGCCAGCGATGACACATGGCAATGGCTACAGAGGGGAGAGCTAAAGAAGGAAACTGAAGGAATGATAACAGCGGCACAAGATCAGGCCCTAAGAACCAGATATGTTCAAAGAACGATAGATGGAAATAACATTTCTCCCATATGTAGGAAGTGCAATACGAAAAATGAAACCATAAACCACATAGCAAGCGAATGTCCGGCACTTGCACAGAACCAGTACAAAAAGAGGCATGATTCAGTGGCAAAAGCCCTCCACTGGAGCCTGTGCAAGAAACATCAGCTACCTTGCAGTAATAAGTGGTACGAGCACCAACCTGAGGGAGTGATAGAAAACGATCATGCAAAGATCCTCTGGGACTATGGTATCAGGACGGATAGGGTGATACGTGCAAACAGACCAGACGTGACGTTGATTGACAAAGTCAAGAAGAAAGTATCACTCATTGATGTCGCAATACCATGGGACACCAGAGTTGAAGAGAAAGAGAGGGAAAAAATGGATAAGTATCAAGATCTGAAAATAGAAATAAGAAGGATATGGGATATGCCAGTGGAAATCATACCCATAATCATAGGAGCACTAGGCACGATCCCAAGATCCCTGAAAAGGAATCTAGAAAGACTAGAGGCTGAAGTAGCTCCGGGCCTCATGCAGAAGAGTGTGATCTAGAAACGGGCGGCACATAGTAAGAAAAGTGATGGAACCCTAAGGAGGCAGGATGCAACCCGGAACCCCACGCTATAAATACCACCCAGTCGAATTGGAGGACTGTGATAGAGCAAAAAAAAAAAAAAAATAAATAATAATAATAATAATATTGTGTTCGATGCTCAATATTGTCTTCTTTCCCGAGTTCGAGACGCTCAGGGATCATAATAATAACAGTAATATCATGAAATAATTTCTGAGATGTAAAGCATAGATGGGGGTGTTTATCTAATCTTGAAACCAACATTCTTTGGAAGCTTGATTTTCAAGTTAGTGGATCCATGGGCTTTTCCATGTGAATGGTTTTCATGTAATAATAATAAATTATGACATAAAATCCACACTATGTTTGAATGTCTTTTACCCTCCTAAATCTGGTTACGAAAGAGCGAGCAACATCAGCCATAAAAAAAAAGGCACTCTGAACTCTGCGCATCGCAGGAAAGAGAAAAAATTAAATGCGGTGATGAGATCGATGAATGCCAGTTCTCCCGGAATTTAAACTAAAAATCTTTCATTTCTTTTAAAGATCAGTTGTACCATATGGGATTTCGAAATATATTCATAGTTCCTAGTTTAATATTAGTTATTTAAAAAAAAAATTAATAATGTGACTTTTGTACTAAAGAAATTGAAAAGAAAGCGTATATCCACGTATGTGTATACTCTAATGTAATTATCATAAAGAAAGCCATGCATCATTGGAGAAATATAGATTAAACTTGCTGACCAACCCACCGCTGCCCAGGAAAACTCTGAATGACAGTCATAGGAAGTAATACATGCTGTGGTTTTAATTAACCTGTTTGTGTAAAGCAATGAAATCGAAACAGAAGCATTATTCATAGGAAAGAAAAGCATTTCAAATGGCAGTGCACATACTTTAAATGATAGCAGAATTCAAAGGAGATGTAGGAAAATTTCTCTGAGCATGGCGTAATTCCAGTCACGTTACTCGGCTCGACAATTTTAATGAAGTATAGAATGCGATGTAATATTATACATGCTTTTGTAAATACTCATAAAAAGTTGAATGCTAAAAAGTGGGGGAAAAAAATTCCTCAAATTAACTCACAGTCTACCGATAAATTATGAGCAGTTTAGTACACTCACCACGGTTGCAAAATATATATTTAATGAAATTACAAATAAGTTTTTGCAATAATGTACTTAAAAATAATAACATAGAGACGAACGAAGACACTTTACTTCTTCAGTTGTATAATGAATCTATAACGAAATCACATCAGCCTAAAATCACCTTTTTTTTTTCTTCTTCGCGCACTAAACTCATAAAGACGGCATTTAAACTCTCGCTAATCAAGAGCCCCGTTACAGTGAACCCCAGGAGCGATCTAAATGCCCTGATGGGGTTCCGAAGATTCAGGTGTTCTCTGCCTCACGCAGATGAATGGAGGGGAGGGGGAAGACTTAAACCATTCATTAGCTGGAGAGAATTTAAAGGTACTCTTTCCAATAGTTAAATGGCTCCCCCCCCTTTTCCCCCCTTTTTAATTAAAGCTAGAGGCTGTGCCTTGACCCATTTGGTAGTGATGATATTTTACTAAAATGTAATTTTAAGTATTTTTTAAGTATTTTAATGAGATTTTGTAGTTTACAATAGTTCTTAAGCTTATGTTGGAGTTAATATCTTTTAAAAAATCTGATGAAATGTAGCATATATGAGATATTTCATGATTAATGTAAGGGCCTCCTGGTGTGAATTAATTAGATCATAAGAAATGTAATACCAAAGAGGGGAGGGATGGAGGAGGGAAGGGAGGGGGTGGGGGAGGGGGGGGGAGGGGGAGGGGGAGGGAGGTGAGAGGGAGGGGGGGGGGGGGGTGGATGGGAGCCCCATAAGCCTCCGGGATTTCCAGTGTGCATTCAAACTCACAATCTAGAGTTTAAATATCATATCATAGATGACCAGACAGCAAATCTGCCCTCGCCCAGAATCCTCATATTGAAGAGAAATGTCCGTTTTAAAGTTCCCCACAAATCTTGTCCATTGCCCGGAATTAACAGTGCCTGAACATTCAGAGGCCACAGACATTAATACTATAATTCTTGATGGACTCATTGTTACAGGGATACACCAAAAGGATAAGCTTGAGCTGGAGAGAGAGAGAGAGAGAGAGAGAGAGAGAGAGAGAGAGAGAGAGAGAGAGAGAGAGGAGAGGAAGAGGAGAGAACCAATTTTTTAAATAATCAAGAATGAATAATTTATATAGCAACTTAAAATTTTAAATTATGTTATAACGTACACACTCTCTCTCTCTCTCTCTCTCTCTCTCTCTCTCTCTCTCTCTCCAAACAGCTATTTTATATCGAAGTTTAAAACTTGCAAATATGACAGTTTTTAGTGCTAAAATTTACTAACGAAACGAAACAATCTTTATCATCTTTTTAACATTCATTTCATCATTACATAAGCATTCTCTCTCTCTCTCTCTCTCTCTCTCTCTCTCTCTCTCTCTCTCTCTCTCTCTCTCTCTCTCTCTCTCTCTCTCTCTCTCTCTCATCGCAGCAATTCAGGAAGAGCATTTCGAGAAGGCCGATTTCGAGAAGGAAAACTTCGTAGAAGACTCCGTAATCACTTTTCGGAGCCGATGGCCCTTCGGGACTTTCTCCATCAAAGCTGTTTGGAAACCAGTAATAGACATTTCACTAGAGAGACAACGTGTGATCTGTACGACAGCAGTTTCTTTATTACATTAGTTTTTTTTTTTTCTTTTTATTTATGAAGAGTTGTAAATGTTGTTACCGTTTCCCGAAACTGACCGATATGTTTGTGCCTTCATGGCCTAGCCTCGATTTCTAAAGTTTGTTCCTCACGAAAACTGATGGAATGCATTTTGGTGTTTGTTCTACTGGTCAGGTCGTGCTGGCTTTCAGTTCTGTGCTGGAGTATTTTTTTTATTGCACAAGTTGCAAAGGAAAGAGGGAGGGAAGAGAGCATCCCTAAAAGGAATCACACTGCCTGACCCGGAAAAGGATGAAGCAGAAAATATGGGACAACCTACAGCAGGACTCGTAGGATTTCCTTGGGAATTGTGTTGTGGAAGTGGAAATGGCGGGAACGACAAAATGTCGTCGTGAAATCCAATGGTGAGAGGACGATAAAAGGTTATGAAATTCAGCAAGGAAAAATCTCTAGTACTAGTGCTATTAAAAAGAGGAGGTGCACATTGGTTGAATGTTGCCATAGCAAAGAAATTTGGAAGAAAGAGAGAATTGCGACGGGGACGGGGGCGTGGGGTCACAATTATAATCTTATAGAAAAGACAATAATGGAATCGGATATTAGGAATATATAGCAGTAGACATTGTTTCAGGAAATTCTGGAATATACATTAAAAATATGAAAACAACCAGTCAGCAGTACATAAACGAAGTTCGAGAAAAGGCTAGTCAGATGAACGGATAAAAGGCGTTATTTTTTAATGAACTATATGAATTTCCCTATATATTGGTTTGTCTGTGTATGTACACATACACACACGCAAATATATATATATATATATATATATATATATATATATATATATATATATATATATATATATATATATATATATATATATATATATAAGCGAATACCACAGGAAAATGATAGTCAGAAATCCAAGCGCTTTCGTCTTTACTGAGACATTGTCAAGGAATGAATGAAATACAATTGGAGAGAAAGTTATCAGGTAAACAACAGATCAAAAATACCAGATGGTTAATTGTCAAAAGGGTAAAAGTTAAGAAGATAATCCAGGATTATCGGATATCCCGCAGTCACAAACTAAAACATAGATTTAACGCTAACAGAAACTACAAATTATCTGTACAGTTGAAAACTTGTAAAAACTGAATATATTAATTTTGTTGCTTATATTTATCTACAACTTTTTCCATTATTAAGGCATCAATTTTAATTAATCCAAGACTTAAATTTAGAACATTTCCATCATTTGACTTGATGAAACAATGGAAATGTTCTGAATTTAAGTCTTGGTTTATTCAAACTTGATGCCTTCACAATGAAAAAATTTGTAGATAAATATAAGCAACAAAATTAATAGATTTAGTTTTTACATGTTTTGAACTGTACATATAATTTGTAGTTTCTGTTAGGGTTAAATCTATGTTTTGGTTTGAGACCGTGTGATATCCGATAATCCTGGATTATCTTCTAAACTTTTACCCTTTTGACAATTAACCATCTGGTATTTTTTATCTGTTGTTTACCTGATAACTTTCTCTCCAATTGTATTTCATTCGTTCCTTGACAATGTCTTAGTAAAGACGAAAGCGCTTGGATTTCTGACTATCATTTTTCTGCGGTATTCGCTCATTTAATGAAGTCACGTGCATCTACTGTGATTTTTTAAGCATATATATATATATATATATATATATATATATATATATATATATATATATATATATGTATATATATATATATATATATATATATATATATATATATATATATATAGTATATATATATATTATATATACGTATATATATATATATATATATATATATATATATATATATATATATATATATTACGTATATATATATATATATATATATATATATATATATATATATATATATATATATACATATATATATATATATATATATATATATATATATATATATATATATATATATATATATATATATATATATATATATGCTATATATATATATATATAGATATATATATATATATAATATATGCTATATATATATATATATATATATATATATATATATATATATACATATATATATATATATATATATATATATATATATATATATATATATATATATATATATATATACATGTGTGTGTGTGAAAGATTTTAATGACTTGAAGATATTAATAAAAGTAAAAAGATAAACTCAAGAATCGTTCATCCAGCTTTTTAGAAATCCTTCGAACAAGTATCTTTAATTAACCTTACTACACGCAAACCGTTTCGAACAATCTGAGTAAGTAAACTTAACGATGCTGGAGACAGGGAACTGAAAGGAAGTTCGAATTTATTGGCCAAACGCCTGTTATGATAAAAAAGGTCGTCTTGATGTCTATCATCATCATCACCTCCCACAACGGAGGATCAGGAAATTTCCGACGCTCGTAAAAGCAATACGACGCTCAAGATGTCTTCTGAAATACATCGGTCGCTTTACTTCCTATGATGCAACGACTAAAGGACTTCCCGTATACTTTCCCCCACTTCCAGTTTTGGTGTCTCATCCTATGCCTCGATAACAAAAAATCCCTCATTAGGATGCCTTTTCCTTCTGCCGAAGTGTCAGAAGTTTGGCATTAATAATGATATTCTGCGGGCGAACTAGACTGGCCTCCATCGTCGGCACCAGTTGTGCTGGTCGTATAGTTTATTTATCTTATTTTTTCACCTCTGGTATTTAGATTTTTGATGAAGGACTAGTTCTTTTATTTGACCTTCGATTACGTGTTCTCAATCCTGAGAGCTCCTTCAAAGTGCCAAAGGAAAAGTATCCTTAAAAAACATTGCGAATGTTCGCCTTCTTCGAGGTTAGAAGAGGACCCTGAAGTTATACGCGTAATTTTTCATGACCTTAATCTTCTCATTATTTCTGGGTTTATTGTAATTTTATTACATTAAAATTTTATTATTAACATTATTACTATATTATGGACTGTCCCCTCTGCAAGATTTTAAAGAAAATAACGCCAATGTATCTATGTTTATTGTATGTTTTACTTACAAGGTTTTATTTCTTTAAAACAAATATAATCGATTATTTTTACTAAAATAATAAAAAAAGAAGAAACGTGGGAGTCAATAAAAATTTAGTTCATTTATAATCCATCGTAATACCTAAAAATTTTTTTTGAGCATTTATGAACTTCTATTCTTCAATTTGTATTTTAACTACATTCCCTTGAGGGCCAATCCTTCTGTGGAAATAGATTAATAAGACGAAGAAGTGAGGAAAACAGAGAAAATTAATATTTAATTTTAAATAAAAGAATAGCTTTTTATAGTCCTTTATATATTTCATGACCCAAAGGCACAATCCTTTTAGCGTTTTTATAGCCCAGTTTCAAAGAATTCTATACTTTGATATGGTAAAGAGAAATTGATTGCATGTGCAGTTTGTTAAATAATAAATGTTACAAACTAAGGAAAGTGAACAAATAATTCTTCCTAATTGAGATTTCGGATGACCTTCTACTGCGTTCATTTCTCTCTACTCTGTGATACAGTGGAAGCGGCAATTCCACACGATTAAAGACGAATTCCCAACAAAAGAAGTCATGGCCTACCCGATATGTATTATGCAAAGTAAATTACTCTCTCTCTCTCTCTCTCTCTCTCTCTCTCTCTCTCTCTCTCATTCTGCAAGTCTGTCCTCGGTTTATCCACCTTGAAAATGAGACATTCACTAAAACGAGCTTCTCACTTTGGACAGAAGAAAATGATAAGAAAATGAGACAACGGCTGAGGAAACCTGAGAAGATCCTTGATTGTGAGAAAAGCTGAAGGCTCAGAAACCCCCATCAAGTTAATACGGCAGGAGCCTGAGATCAAAGACGTTCTCTCTCTCTCTCTCTCTCTCTCTCTCTCTCTCTGTGTACTAACTTTGATCTACGATATTCCTTCAGTGACGATGATCGCCGGTAGGGACTATTATCCTTATGAACGACTCCATTGCAGCTGCTGTTATGTCCTTCCTTGATTGCACATCCTTTAGCCAGGGAACTATAATTCCCTCACGGCGAACAGTCGAGCTCTTGCGCATGCGCCGTTTACACATTTGAACGTGAGCAGGATATAATCAGATGTATATTTCTTAAATTTATTCTAATGAACGCATTCGAAAGGTCTCTCTCTCTCTCTCTCTCTCTCTCTCTCTCTCTCTCTCTCTCTCTCTCTTTCTTCCTTTTTTATATTCTTTATCGCTTAATCACGTCACTGACCTAACTTTCCAACTGACCTGATGCACTTTTAGCATCCGTAATGGGATCGCAAATCGTGCGAAGTTCATTTAACTTAAAAGCCATTGAATCCACGAAGGGTCTTTTGCAGCAAGGTATGAAACAGTCGACGTCAATGAACCCCAAGATGCAACGTCAGAGAGCATGATAAACAACAAATAAACATTGAAAATTTACTTTATTTAATGAGTAAGACAGGTAACGATCAAATCCTCTTTTATTTCAGATATGTATATATGTATATATATATATATATATATATATATATATATATATATATATATATATATATATATATATATATATATATATATACATATATATACATATATAATATATATGTATGTATGTATATATATATATATATATATATATATATATATATATATATATATATATATATATATATATATTTCTTATAGTAAAAGTGAATGTTTGTATCTTATCACTAATGAATGAAAAAAGTGGCTACTATACATATTTATATATATATATATATATATATATATATATATATATATATATATATATATGCATATATATATATATATATATATATATATACATACTATATATATGTATATATATATATATATATATATATATATATATATATATATATATATATATAGTATATATATGTGTATATATATATATATATATATATATATATATATATATATATATATATATATATATATATATCTTATAGTAAAAGTGAATGTTTGTATCTTATCACTAATAAATGAAAAGAGTGGCTATTATACTCGGTCATTAGAAGCTAAGTAATCTTTTATGTGGATTTCAAAAGCTTAACATAGAAGAAAGTTGTGCAGCGGAGAGAAGGAGACGGAGAGAGAGAGGAGAAGATGGAGAGAGAGAGGACGAGAGAGAGAGGTGGTGGTTAAGAGATTAGTGGTAGGGCAGCGACCTCTTCGGTTTAACATTAATTAAAAGACCAAACTAAACTTTAATTTTCACCTCACAATGAGTTTTATTTACTGGGTGGAAAATTAGATGGCAATGTGTTAAACGATTCAACTAATTACGCTCTTGATTCATTGACTTCATGACCAATTGGATATTCTGCAGTAAATAGGCAATAAAGGAAATGTCAGTTGTGTTGCACAACGTCTCTCTAATTGGCCTGAATTAAATAAACATTATATGCACGACTACATTTACACTTGTTCTCTCATTTCCCAGTGCAGATTGGACATCAGTTGAAGGCACACACACATATATATATATATATATATATATATAATATACATATATATATATATATATATATATATATATATATATATATATATATCTTAAAAGAAGGTGTGGTAGTGAATTGTAAATTTCAGTTTTTTTCCGATTAGAGACAGAGGCGCTTAGTGATAAGCGCTTGGCTCCTCAAAGAGTG
>NC_087201.1:153176430-153201430 GCF_015104395.2 Macrobrachium nipponense | reverse complement strand
CGGTGACGTCAGTAGTCCCACCCACAAAGGAGGGATTAAGTCAATTAATCACACCCAAGGGACGTCGTTGGATAATATTCAACCAACAACGACGGCTTACTGGAGGGCTGGGCAATTTCCTTCGAAGAACCTTCGAGAAACCTAGCTTGAAGGGAGAAAAGAAGATAGAGAATACCTAATCATACTTTGTTCATACATCGTACAATAAAGAAAATTAAACCCCATCTGAAAGAGAGAGAGAGAGAAGAAATTAGTGCAACAGAGAGCCCAGAGGGTATGATCACTTAGATTAGAGAACACGAACCCAGATGCTGATAAAAGGGATAAAAGGGCTACTGTTTAGCAGACAGACGGAGTGTCCACGCTCGGTGTCTCGGAGGTTTTGTGAACAACGGAAATATGTTGTTTCTGGGCTTTGCACAACGAAAAAACTGAGAAACAGCTTCAAATGCCACATGATGAAAGCAAGAGTTTCTCTAGTGTGAAAAAGGGCCTTCAAGTGAACGATGTTGATGGAATTCAGGATAAAGATTTCCAAAGGATCTGTAAATCTAAAAAATGTAATCATATATATATATATATATATATTATATATATATATTTTATAAATATAATCTCATATATATAGTATATATATATATAGATATATATATATATATATATATATTTATATAGTATATATATATTTATATTATATATTATATGCGTGTATATATATATATATATATATATATATATATATATATATATATATATGATATATATACATATATGTGAATTTTTATCACATCACCGTGATTCATATACATACATCGAGCTACAAATGGCCTTTAATATCCAAGTTACTCTACCTGGGAACTGATATATTTTCATATACGTTAACCGAAGGGGAATTGCTTTTTTAGTTGATAATAATTTCGTCCTCTCTTGAGTTCGAATCAGGACTCAGTAACATTATCTCCTCTGTCCGCTGGGTGCTTGTTTGAACCCATGAGAGGACGAAATTATAAAAAAAAAAAATCCCCTGCTGTTAGCATATATGAAAAATATATAATTCCGAGGTAGAGCTAATTGGATATTAAAGGATATGTGTAGCTCGATGTATATATATATATATATATATATATATGTATATTATATATATATATGTATGTATAATCATATATATATATATATATATATATATATATATATATATATATATATATATATATATATACAACAAACTTTATTTCTCATGTATTTGTTTTTTATATGTCTTATAGTCTAGCAATTATTTTTCTGCTTCTTCAGTCCGCGAACCAAGAATTAATTCCAAAATAAAGATGAGCTAAATGAGCTCTTTTGTTACAATAACAACTGAAGCTATCTCCTCATACCCGTCCGTGATTGCATCACATACAACGCAGTCAGTAAATAATCATGGAGGAGAGCATGTGGCTATAAAAAAAAAAAAAATAGTAGCTCCCTCATTTTAGATACGAAGAGGGTAAGAGCAGGTTTATATCTAAACACCCAAATTACATGAATTTCAGCAACACTATTATTTTCATAACAAGAGGAATCATTCTTGATACACTGGAAGATTTTGTCCTTGGACGAAATAAAGTTTTATTGGCTTACCTGAACTTGGTTGACCTATGGTAATTACATGAGGGGCTTCGTTGCAATGAAAGCTGACATGTTTCTGGTTAATTAGAAAAATACATTGAGTCAAAGTTACTCTCCTTTCTTACAAGGTTAAATTTATCTCTCGGTCGCGCTGCCTACGCAGTTATGTCGAAGACCGCAAACACTAAATGGAATAGATAAGAAACTCTCAAAGGATGTGTACTTGCTTTATCAACCTTAGGATCTTGTATATGCATACTTGTGTGCTTTAACAAATTCATTGGGAATATCTCTTTTCATCCTCATCCTTCACATGTATTGAACACGTAACGATTTTTAATCCTGATAAGTATGTTCTTAACAACGACTCTTAGAATTCGATTTATATCCTTAATTGATCGTTTAATTATGGACAAACTCATTTTAAAGCCTCTTGAACTGTCAACATACCGTCTAATGGTTATGTATTAATTTCATGTGGTGAAAAGTATGCAGTGTTAAGAAATCGAGAAATACTGAAGTCCTATATTCGAATGTGTTATATTCACACTAAACCTCATTTATGAATTTATAGACTCCGACATCTATAATATTGTCATCGTATGCACTTTTTACTTGAAACAGCCAAGTGATGTAAAATGCAGAGACCAATAAATTATAGAAGGAAAATTCTACTGAAGAAAACACGCACCATTTTCAAGATTTAACTCACGAGAGATTCTCGTTTACCGGAGATCGATAGCCATTTCCTCCACATCAATCTTTTCCGATCCAGATGGTGAGAAAACGTCCGCTGTCGTAGTGTAGGAGATGATACGACTTTTAGTCAAAATGCTTTTTCTTTCTTTCATCGTTTCACTCTTCATATTTTTTCGGCGTTTCTTTCAGGCGTGACAAAATCCTTTTATGGATCAATATTTTCTTATTTTCTTTGTTAGTTAGTGAAGGAGAGTAAGATGGAAGAATGAGAATATGAACGGTCGTAAAGTAAAAGGAATGAAAGGGGTTGCAGGAAAGGGCTTCAGGGACGCTGCAAAGAAGCTTATGTAATACCTACAGTACACCGCACGAGGTGCACTTTAATTCACAATGTAAACATTCCACTAGGCGCAAAAAGCTTTCTCGTGTTGCGTCACCGGGAAAGATGGTTCTGTGACTGTCGTTCGTTTAAGTAGCAAATTTCATGAAAATTGAAGAAACAAGTTTCTTGCTTTTCCATTCCGAACCTCCGTTTTATTTGTTTTGCACATTTAACAGACATGCACGATTGCCCTATCCAATATTCTTATTTAAATTTGTGTTCGCTCTCCCCTGATCTTCTATCTCCAGCTAGGTTATATATAGCATTTTATTAACCTTAACAATAGCAATATCTACAATGTTTTAATAAAGATACTTTCAGCGTAAACATATATTGATAAGATACTAGATACAGAACATGTGGGGGGTGGGGGCAGAAAAAAAAAAAATAAAAAAAACAGATCTGTCAATTCAATTTTTGAGTACAATATTTATAATCGGCAGATATAAAATTTTTGAAGAAAAGAGTGATAATGTTTCTGATTTTTATTCATCGTACTTAATAAATGTTACCATGTCGTTTGTCTACACATGTCAGATATTTAGAACAATCCACAAGTGAAAAGTTTTGGCATCAGGAGTCTATGCCAGTGTTAACTGAAGAAAGAAATGTCTATATTTTCGAGGGTCGGGTGGAAGATAATGTCTACAACAATATTATTTCTCCTCTATGGCATAAAAGTGGCTCCTTTGGACGAAGAAGGGAAACGTTGATGTTCTTAGGAAAAATAGTATCGCGATGAAATAAAGTTTATTTCTTATAAGGCCGATAATCCCGACTTTGGTCACGTGATTAGGGCTATTATCTTGTTTATGTTTCCAGGCCTTATTTCTTTAGCTGCCTTTTAGTTACTTTTATTTGATTTTTTGTGGTATCGTATTGCCTTCAGAAACTTCCATTGCTGATACGAGAGAGAGAGAGAGAGAGAGAGAGAGAGAGAGAGAGAGAGAGAGAGAGAGAGAGATTAAAGAAAGTGTAATTAGAATACTGTCACTGCAGCGCTTTGATTTATTTCTTTAATTTTCTTTGATCACTTGTTATATTTTCTTACTATAAAAACCAAATGTTCCTTTTATTTAAGATTTGATTTTTTTCAATTAAGTTTTCGTAATCTTTAATTGTTAACTACAAATTTAACGACTGATAAGCATCGCATAAAAAAAAATTTTGATAAAATTTTTAGAAAAGATTATACACGACTCAAAACAAGTTTCTTAAGAGCAATTGAATTTTCTGTACAGCTAATAATACTGTATGAGCAGCGGCCCATGTAACTTTTAGCCACGGTCTGGTGGTAGCCTCTCCTATAGCTTGGCAGACGTACGATTATGACTAATTTTAACCTTAAATAAAATAAAAACTACCAAGGTTAGAGGGCTGCAATTTGGCATGCTTAATGATTGGAGGTTGAATGATCAACTTACCACTTTGCAACACTCTAGCCTCAGTAGTTATCAAGATCTGAGGGCGAACAGAAAAGTGCGGACGTTCAGACAATATTATCTCAATAGGTTTCTTTTGCAGAAAATTAAAAACAGCAATCCTTGCATAACAGACACGACAGTAGGTTAAAATTATTCTCGAGACCAAAGTTTTAATCCCATCAAGTATATGCCGGGGATTGTAGTGTTACATTAGCACTTTTAGAATTAATATCAAAGAAAGAGATTCGGAGTCCAAGGACTAATTTCATAAGATGAAGTTCAGATTCTAATTTCATCAGTATGAATTGACCTAAACCCTCTGCCTGGGAATGAAACAGGATACTGAAGTGTATGACATGGGAATTTTAGGGTCTTTTTTTAAGATCCACCTAAGGTGTATAAGAAAATTTACTTTGGCTGAATTTTCTTTTTTAGTCTTTTTGAAACTTATCAATTTTTTTCTTCTTTTCTGTGATACCTGTGTATTGTAGAGAGAGAGAGAGAGAGAGAGAGAGAGAGAGAGAGAGAGAGAGAGAGAGAGAGAGAGGCATCTGTTTAATTCCAATAAGTTCATTTCACATTTCCCTTATTGGAAATAAATATAGTCTCTGGACTGAAATATTATACTTTCATCGCTAAGATTGAAATGATTGTGGAAACTATTTTGTGTATCCTGAAATGAATCAATAACCAATGGGACAAATGCTTACCATGTAACGGCGCAGCTGGTGTGCTACATTAATCAACTTTCAATACCTGATCTTAATCATAATAAACAAATTTTTTTTCAAGTCAGTATCTATTTCATTCTATACTTTTTTTTTTTTTCATTTGACGTAGCATACGTGTTAGGGTTTTCTTGTCTCTGACGATCGAAACGATTGTTTCAGGTTGTTTCCCAGTGAGGGTCATCTCACCTCTAGTTTATTGGTAGAAGAGGTGGAGGTAAGGTAACGTCCGACAGCCCGTGTCTGACTGCTTTAGTCAGTAAGGTACAGAGACCTGAGCAGGTTACAAGCAGCATGGGGGTTCTATGCAGTCCCGTTTGGAGTCCGTAATGGCTATTTGGTTATGACTCGGGGCCTGCAGGGTTAAGGACGAACATCAAGATGTTCGGCAGAGCCAGTTTTGTCTGGGTTAGCAGCTTCTTCTGCGTTATGTTGAGGACCACGGCTTCAGAGTTGCAGCTTCGTCTGTGTTCTCCTGAAGGGCCGTTTCGTCTGCGTTTTGTGTGCAGCTTCGTCTGTGCTCTCCTGAAGGGCAGCTTCGTCTGTGTTGTGTGTACAGCTTCGGCTGGGTGAATTTCTTCAGAAGGTATTCTTAGTGGGTCCTCGGGTGTTATCTCTGCAAGTTGCCACGGTTTCCTGGGTGTGGAGTGTCCTGCAGCATTTACTGTAGAAGGCTTTTGTGCCTTAGGTTTTCCCCAGTGTTTTGATGTTAATGCTTAAGGTAATCATGGAATTGAAACTGTGTTTTTGTGGCATAATTTGTTAACCCTGCTTGTGATTTTTATGGTCCATTATTGTTAATTTGTTTCTTTAATTGTAACCTTATGTTGTCTCTTATCAACTATTTGCTAACTGCTCGTACTAAGGTACTGTATAATTGTAATGGCATTTTACAGATCCTTTGTTTAGTAATTATTTTTCCTCCTGCTTGCATGGAATGTTTATTTTTGGTTATTTGATGTACTGACCCATTCATTGTTTGTTAAAGATTTTATACTGACTGTTTGATATTTGCCTTTTTGATATTTGCCTTATCTGATAACTTTCAGATTAAATTTGTGGTTATTTTTGCTTAAGTTTTTGCTTTGCCAGTGATGCCTTTATGTAAATATTGAATTCAAACAATTGTACATTTTATATACAACAAATTAGTTTAAGGTCTCTGTTTCGTATTACTTGGTTTCGTCCTCCTTTCACAGCCTCAATTGCTGCCAGATTTGCAGTCCTGATACTTTTTCCATTTATTTTTTTTATATTTTTTTTTCAAAGAACCTGCTGAACCTAATAGAGGTTCATAACAATGTGTAAATGAGAAATTGCATTGCATCATCATCATTATACAAAGCAACGACTACTTCCGGTAATTGAAAGAATATTAGGCAAAATCATCAAATAAAATGGGTAATTTTATCTATCAAACATGAAATCTTATAGCGGTCATCACACAGGATAACCGATACACACGAATTATATAAATATTGTCTTTGTATTTAAGTATTTTTATCATCCAACTTAGGGTCTTAGAGCAGCTGGTTCTTCAAAAAGTTTTATAATTCACATAGAGCAGTAAAGTCCACCTGGATTCTCATTCGCTGTTGTACATGGAAGGCTTTCAAAAAGAAGGAAAAATATTCCGATTCATTCCACCATGTCATATATATGTAATACATACAGCTTAATACCATAGACATGGAAATGTCCAAACCGAGTTTTGAAAGTTTGTATGTGCCTAAAGGCGAAAGAGAAACCATATAAACTAGGCCACGCTACACACCCTCCGATGATTTTGTATACACGTACATAGACACAATATATATATAATATATATATATATATATATATATATATATATATATATATATATATATATATATATATATATATATATATATATATATATATATATCAGAATTACTGCTGCTTGCAAAGTAGAGGCGAGTTGTTATAAATCATACAGTACAACCTTAATATATATAAATATCAGCAATAATTCCATTTTTTATCGGTTTTTGAGTAATAGTATCATCAGTGACGTTACACATAAAAAACTAAATACCCATCTCTTAAATTCTGCTATGTGCAGTAGTAGTTTGCATATCAAAGTGTAAATCCTTCTTTTCCTTTTTTTTTAAATGCGAAAGTTTTTCCTAATTTAATGATAAAAAGTTTTCTCAGCTCATTCCGACGTAGGCGTCGTTTCCCGGGCTCCAAAGTTATCGTCATTCATTCCAAGTTCGTATACAAGGTTATCTTAATTCCTCGAATTTAACTTGACTTGGAAAACTGTATTATGTACTGACAACATACATTGGATGAACTACACACACAAATACACACACACGCATATGCGCGCTAGCACACATCTTATGGTTTATCTCTACAAGGACCACTTTGATAAAATTTTGACTTCTGGTAAACACGAGGGCGTGATTTGGATGCAATATGCAGATGATTGTGTCACCTTTACCCCCATGGAATTAAATAATTACTCAGCGAAAGGCACTTAAAAAAAATAAAAAGATTTTTTTAGTATTTTTAATCAAAACTGTCATAAATATTAGTAAAATATGAATCTTTCGACAATCAGCATTGTTAAGTTTTACATTGTGTAAATCAGTATGTATCTTTCTCTTATGGCAATTCTGATGAATATCTACTTACCACTAACTCTTGTAAATAAATAAATAAATAAATCATAACTGTCAGAAATAATAGTAAAATATGAATCTTTTGACAATCAGCTTTGTTAAGTTTTAAATTGAGTAAATCAGCATGCATTTTTCTCTCATGGTAATTATAATGAATATTTCCTTACCACTAACTCGTAAATTTTGTAAATTTGCTCTTATAAATATTTCTGATTTGTTAACATGCTACGATGAATACCAATTTTTTTCAGAGTTACAATTGCGCACTCCAGTTAATATAATAAAAAACTGTATTTCCATTGAATTCGGAAACATAATTATCACGACTAAATTGAACTGTCAGTTAGATGCTGAGGAAATCAGGGAGAGAAATTTGTTATTTGGTTGTAAAACCTTACTGAGACATAAACCAAACAGGATAAAAAACATATCCTCCAGCACTTAGCTTGCAAAAATTTATATATTAGTTTCATGTTTCAAGGCAGCACTTGCCTTATGTAGTTGTCTTAAAGTTGTCTGATTGGAATTATAATTTATTAACAATACATATTTACTTTCTTAAATAATAGAACCTCCACCAAAGCTGGTCAAAGGCTTTCTTTTAAAAAGGCAGTTATCTAGTTTCTATTCATTGCGGTTACTCCCTCCAGGAATGATAATATTTGTAACTATATAAAGCACGGTTTCTGAGCTCCTTTTAACACTATGTCATTAAATGAAATCTTGAAAATAGTCTCTCTTTTTGATTACTAAGTGTTATCAAGATAAAAAATATCAAATGGACTGACATATCTATTTATATAGTATATGTCAAACGATCAAGCCTATGACTATATTTCTCGCCCTATCGACGCCTCGGTATGTGTGTAAATGCTGATGTACACTAGAGAGAACTGAACAATAGGCGCCTATGAATAGTTAACGATCCTATAGAACGTCCACTCCTGCAGATACATCACAGATGTCTAAAGGGTGACCTTTGTGTCTCTGCTTAACATTCTAGAGAAAATCATTTGCAATGCACATGGGAAAGGCAAAGAGGTTTCGAATCAGATTTTTTTTAGGATCTCTTTCTATAGAAACAACTACGCACACACACGCGCACACACACACACGCACACACACACACACACACACACACACACACACATATATATATATATAGCAACTACATCACACGATAATTGTGGAAAATAAAAGTTAGACCTATAGGCAGTCCCTTTGTACGATACATCGTATACATTACATTGCCAAATATATTGACAAAGCTTTACCCGAGGCAAAAAGATGCAAGATGTCACAACAGAAAAACTATGTTATGGTACTTATATATTCATAGAGTCTATTTATAACTATCATATTTATTTATTACATTGTCAAATATTCCCAGTTCTAAATTGGGTGTTTATATTATTATTAGAATTCTAACTTGAACTAAAGCCAGAAGGCTTAGGTTAGCTAGAAAGCTAATCAATTAGCGGAGGGGAATATCTATACTATACAGCATTTACAAAATAATGAACTGGGCGTTTGGCTAACATTATGTGTTGGGTGTGGCTAAAAGGGATATTTGCCTGTTTGTTTCTGCACGCAATCCCCTCGTTATCTTAATGGTCTTAAGGAAATTATTCTAGAAATGAAGGTAAATAATGAAATTTCGTTATTTTCAACAAAGATACAGAGAAGCTACAAGTGCTATACGGTGTTTAAATCAAGCTGGACAAATATTACCATCAAAATAACCTTTAGTAGTTTCAGCCTATTCTCTAAATAGTTTTCCTGCTTTTTAAAATAAAATTTTTTTAACGAATTTACATGATTAAGGTAAATAACATGGTGTACCTTTTACAGAACAGCTTCCTGAAACTCAATTTTCCTACTTTTCAATATCACATTCTTTGAATAGATTTATCTTGAATATAATCAGATCAAATTTGCACTTAAATAAGCCAGTCAGATTATATATTCTTCTCTGCTTTCAGTTGATCAGTATTCCATTCTGGAACTCATGGCAACGAATTTTTGAGCAAAGGATATGATTATTTTTTTCTAAAATCATCATAACAAGTCCATTGCGCTTTGGTCAAGTGAGAGCAAAGAGTTTGCAGATATCCCAGGAATCATTAAAGATGGAATTTTTCTGGAAAGCCTTTCGTTGTTAGGTGAAATTTTATGGAGAAAGGAATTAATTATTTAAAGTGAAAAAAAAAAATAGTAATGAAAGGTATGCTATTTACGAATTTTAAATGAACTCCAGCCATATCTCAACTCCACGCGCATGGAGAAATACCAGTAAATCTTACATCTTCCGATTTTCCCCCATAAATTGCTTGCTTATTAATGATACCTAGGCTAAGATAAATATAATGTAACTAAGCATAACTTACAGGAATATATAAATGAATGTATTTTAAGGGAGATGAAATGAGCCAAGAAATTACACGATTTATTTTCGTATATAACTGAAACGTAAACGTTACATGAACTGACGAGGATTACGGCAGAAAATATAGTATGTTTTCATATACTTCTTGTAAATACTGTACTTTTCATAAAGGATTAAGAAATACAGAATAATAAGAGCGCCGCTTCGAACTGAATTTTAAGAATTTCAGTGCTTGCTAATATCTGTGATGTATTAAAATATTCATTCTGAATTAGAACTTGATTCTATTAAAAAGATAATACAGGAAGCTGTTCAACTTCCTGCCCGAGTCTGGACAGTGAAATTAAAACATATTTTCTG
The DNA here is from genome assembly GCF_015104395.2 of Macrobrachium nipponense. Classification (NCBI taxonomy): domain Eukaryota; kingdom Metazoa; phylum Arthropoda; class Malacostraca; order Decapoda; family Palaemonidae; genus Macrobrachium; species Macrobrachium nipponense. The sequence continues at coordinate 153,191,192 of NC_087201.1, read as the reverse complement.
CTTTGGGTGATGTTCGTCCCCAGTGGTCGAGATATGCAGTTTGAAGCCCCACACCAGATGTTCTAAAAAATTCGTGAAAAAGGAAAGAATCCATTCCAGGTTAGGAAGAAGACATTTTTGGTCAGTCGGAATAAATTAAAAAGGACCGGAAGATTTTAGAAATATATTTAAATATCGAGAATATAGTGATCAACTGCACATTCAGCTATCATCGGTTTATGTACTAAGATCTCACAGTCAAAGTGAAGTAGCCTCTCTCTTTTAACCCGGCGCCAATAACCTAGATGCTGTGACGCCAGTTTTAATAGCCACAAATCAATCGATCTCTTTCGACCACAAGGCTCAATGAGCGTATATAACCTTCAACTCCTATGAAAAATCTGCTGCGTTCCATTCTTCCTTCGATCTGCTACCACCAGGGAAAACATGATAAACAAACTCTTTTCCTCTGAGCAGAAAATTAAAAACAATGTTATGGTTAACGAAATGAATATTGATCCCTATTTATACTTCACCATTTTTTCGTAAGTTACAATTAAATTCGAACTTTCGAACCAACTAAGCAGATGTTGCCATGACAGTCAGACTATCTAAAACAGCTGATAAAAATGTAAAAAGGAAACATGTAAAATCAAGAATAGCAACAGCAGCAACAGATTCTTCTTTAGTCAAGAATATAAACCTTACCCCAATAGAGCTTTCGTAATCATTACTGTTGTCAAATGGGAAAAAGAAAGTTTTTTTTGTTTTTGTATAAGAAAAATATAACGTGCAACAAAGGTCTTTTTTTCTTTCCCCAGGCACAGGGGTGTAAGAGATATTTCCATAAATTTAATGCTGTTTATGTTCCTTTTAGGCGTAAAAGGCGCCTGGATCCTTTTAGAGCAAGGCCGTTTTCGGAGAAATGGAATAAAGAAAATGTAGCTGAACTAGAGGGATTAGAATTAAGACCTACGTCAAGAGATGATTGTTGCGTCTAAGTCATAGAAAGGAAACATGTCAGCAGAAAGTTTCCATTATATTCTGTTTGTTCTCTCTTCATAATAAATCTCTGAATGATTAATATGTTTGCTTTAAATGTTTATATAAATTAAGCTTATAACCATAGGCATTTCACGGATACCTGATTAGTACTGAAAGACCTATTGCCCACTAAATTGTTTCGCGTTACAAAAGAACAAATATTATTTGTCTGAACGGTTGACAAGTATTATCAATAAACACAGACTCAATTATTCTCTCTCTCTCTCTCTCTCTCTCTCTCTCTCTCTCTCTCTCTCTCTCATTCCCTCTCTCCTCTCTCTCCATCTCTCCTCGCTACGACTCCTCGGCTCTCTCTCTATCTCTCTCTCTCTCTCTCTCTCTCTCTCTCAATTGACTGTGTCATTTTTTAAAGTTTCATATTTAATATTACCCAACTTTTGAACTATTTCAAGTTACATCTTGATAATTGTCTCCAATGAGTGAGGAGAAAATATGACGTAAATGGAAGCCTCAAACTGTTAAGTTATCAGAACCTCATCAGAAGAAAGATACTAAATTAAAGATAAGGCTTTGAACAAATGGTTCTCACATTCAAAAAAGAGTAAAGTTTTTCTACGCTCACTGAAAAAGGTCACAAATGCAATTAGACCATAAGATCTACGTTAGTCCACTCATCTTTCTTTACTATTGCAACTAACTTCAAAATAAAAAGAGATTAAAATCTGCAGCTATGTATTTAGATGGTGTCAAGGAAAGCATCAATACACAATCCATATTTGAAGAGAAATAACAAATAAATTTCGTGAGTAGAGAATGATTGGGGCAAGACCAAAAATCGTGGTCAAATCATCTGTGCAAAGAGGTCATGGCAGGAGAGCTACTAGCAGTGATGAAACAAGTTACTGAAACAAGTTACTGTAATCAAAGGTGAATATGCGCATGTGATCATGAAAAGAATTATGGATACTTTGAGTGACAGATAAGGTTCATTCAGTTAAGTAATTGTACGGCAACAAAAACACAGGCACAGTAAGGAAGTCATTGTTGTTTAACGTCGAAAGTTATCTTTTCATGATAGCAAAAATATTCTGTCTTTTGATCAGCTTTTGTAACATTAACTCTCATGAGACGAAAATACTTCACAACCTCCACCATCCACCATCCACACTAATATCCATAATCATCTACAGAGACCTGTATCCAGCTAAAATGTTTATGATTTTTGTATTGCTAATTGCATTTGCACCGAATTGTTCTTACAATCTGAAATTGTATCACTCTAAGTTTAAATTTCAGTAACCTTTACTTATATTGCAACATGCAAAACCAATTCGCTGACTTCAGTGCCGACGTTTGGAAAGAAAAGTTGATAATTTTCCTAATGCTGAATCAAGTTTCGCCTTTAACACAATTAGGCCAGTTAACTAGTGGAGTTTCCAAGAGATTTTGTTCCGTTATTACTGAATGAAGTATTGACACTAAAGAAAGAACGGAAAGAGGAACTAGGAAATAATATTACATTTTGGAGCAAAGTATTCTTCCAGTATAAGTGCAATGCAGTTAAGCAAGAATTATCGATTCGAAATTGAGTAAGAAATGTAAAATATCTAAGGAGTGCGATATCGAAGGCTGCGGCAAAGCTAAAACTAATTAAAATTCAGACCGCCGGTTAACACAAAAGGAACGACAAATTGAAAAGCAATGTATGTGAAAACCATGAAATTCCGCAGAAGTCAATGCAAAATGATAAATCTTACAGAGGAATGTGAATACTTCCCAAACCCTAGACTTTTTTTTATGGCGGTTTTGTGTAAAGCCTTGTTTCAAGAAATTTTTTATTCTCGTTCAAGCCAGGTATTCTTATATAATTTGTTTAGTTATGTAATAAATACATTGGAAATTTCCTTTTGTAGGTAATAAACATAAATATATAAATAAATGGATAGAGCGGCAGTCAGTGCTAAAGCGGAAGAAAGAGAGAGAGAGAGAGAGAGAGAGAGAGAGAGAGAGAGAGAGAGAGAGAGAGAGAGACCTTGTTGCGGGGGATGCAGAGGAGGGAGATACTTAAGTAAATGGGAATTTAATGACTCAGTGCACTTTAATGATTTGTGAAGCTAAATCCATAAAAAAAGGGGCTGGGTGGTTTGGTTGAGAGGTTACGGGAGCAGTCTAAACAAATGAAAGTCTTTAAGAGCAGGTGTAGATAAAGAGTTAAAACGAAATGGTCTAAGGCGATGGACTTGTAAGCAACAATAAGGGAGATATTTGACTATTATAAAAAGGGGAAAGTACTAAGTCCTTTACATCGACACGGAAAAAAAAAGATCTTACGAGATCTTAGGATCTCATTTATGGGAGTAAAAACTTCTAAAGTTATATTTGTAGCAAACCTCTTTGTGAGAAATTTAAAATAAATTTTACTGAAAAAAAAAAAATAATAAAAAGGATTTTTTTATGGATTATCGAATAGGAATCTCCAGTTATTTAAAGTAAAGAAAAACATATACAAATTAAAACAGCTCGTAAGCAATCAAAAGTAACGTTTCACGTTCGAATCTAAGAAATATTAAATTTTTTTTTAAAGGTGGCGGCAGAGCAGAAGAACGAACTGACGGAAAAAACTATAAATATAACTTTCGAAAAATTATTGTGCTTGCAAATACATTTATAGAATTTAAACTAAAAAAAAAAAAAATATTCGATATAGCGCCCGTTCAAATAGAGTTCTAGCTTACAAACAACGAATGGTAAAACCCGAGATACGGTTCCACCAACGAAAGAAAGACGATTTAGAAGGAAGAGGAGGTTGAGGGTCAGTGACCTGGTGAAGATCTTGGACGAATCACAGGAGATGGAGAGGAAACTGAGTCGGATGTCACTGAGTAAAGTGGAGGAAAATGGAGCATGAAATAAGAAGCTTTTAATATCAACGGTTGAGTTACAGGAGAGTATGATGTGAAGTCGATGGTTATAAATAAAAACCTTGTCACTTGACTGCGGGAAATATCCAGGTCATTCTTTGTAGAAGAAAACTCTTTATTATTAGTAGAATGGCTAGATAACATTAACAATAGTTATTTTTCTTATGTAAACCCTAACTAAAAGTTAGGTAATCTTGACGGGCTTCCAAACCTCGATTCTTTGGAGAAGCCTTATGGTTTATGGCGATTTTTGTGTGTTAAAACCTCTGCAGGGGCACTTTCCTCAGTTTTTAGAAAATTAACCTTATTCGCCAAATAGCCTTTTATTGTAGTCTTTAATCCACATTTTTTCCTGGTGTCTTTTGTCTCCCGGCACGTTAATTTGGATAGTATGGCTTTTAAATATTCTCCTGTCTGCTTGAATGCAAATTCCTAAATTTGCGTTGGAATCTTTTTTTTTCCGACTGACATAACGTAATTAACTTTCAATCATTGGATTGGAGAATGGGCAATTCCATATGACTGACCTGCAATTAGCAATTAGCAGGCTAATACTGCATTGCGAGCGTGAAAAAGATAGTTAGATTTATTAATTTAATTAATTTCTTCCAGAATTTTCATTTATTTAAAACAGGGAAATGCATTAGGATAAAGTATCATTTGTTCAGTTACTAGCTGTGTGCTCGTAAATATTATATTTCTAGTCTTTGAGAACGAGTGATAGAAATATTTGGAATATCATTTATTGACACCAAAGCTGTATTGCATATTCAGTTACTATTTTAAAATGTCTTTCTAATAAATTTTGTATCATTGTTTACGGAATCATTTTCCGAATATAATTTCGGGAAACTTAATCCCACAACTTCATCGCCTTTCATTGCCTTTATGTTTAGAATTTTTTAGTTTTCTGTAAAAGAAAACTGTTGAGATGGCTTTGTCTGCCCGTCCACACTTCTCTGTCCGCCCTCAGATCTTAAATACTACTGATGTTAAAGGACTGCAAATTACTATGTTAATCATCCACCTACCAATCACCAATTATACCAAATTGCAGCCCTCTAGCCTCAGTAACCTTCATTTTATTTAAGGTTAAATTAATCATGGCCGTGCTTCTGCCAACGCAACAATAGAAGCCACCACGGCCTGCTGAGAGCTTCATGGGCCGCGGCTCATAAAGCATCATACAGAGACCATAAAAAAATTATATCTATTATCAGTGGCGTTAATTATGCGCTGTACAGAAAACTAGATTTTTTTGGCGCATTTTTCACTTGTTTTTTATCTTGTAATGTCATCTTGTCATTAATGTTTGCATCAATGTTTATGGAATCATTCAACAAACATTGTTTCGAGAACCATAACCCATACCTTCATTTCCATCTTTGATTTTATATTTCTTTAATAAAGATATATAACACAATATTAAATAAAGAGATACACTTCACACTTCTCTCTTTTCAAAGGCAATATTAAGTAAAGAGTTACATTTCACACTTCTCTCTTTTCAAAGGCAACTGTTTCTAAGTCATTTAAAATATGTGCCATACCTTTAAGATGGGGGTTTTCTCCCGACCTTGGCGTTCGCTCAACCGTCTTTCTTCCTATCACAAAGGAATGTGTCTTTCCCCCAAGTGCCTCGATCGGTCAGACCTGTGACATCCGTACAAACGAATGTACATACCCACCATGCCTCAAAATCACCCCTGGCAACAGTATGTATGGCCATTAGTATAAAAACGCATACGTATCAGATTCCTTCATTCAAGGAGGCTACCTCTACAGATCACTCTGTCTCCAAGCAAGGGCACACGATATGTAATTCACTGATGCATCAATTCATACCTGTAAGATGGCTCGGCCCCCTATGTCCTTTGTGCACTCCTGTCGCACACCACATCAGCAACTAATGCACAATGTATCAATTTGCCACATGATTTAGGGCTACCTACGTTGCTGGAGCCCTTGTGCCTTGCCGGATGCACAGAAGCTTAAGAACTCCTTGTGAACAAATTGTGATCAGCATAACACCTTGCATTATCACTATTACTGGAATTGTGTAACGTTCATTGATGAAAAGCTCATCCACGTCACTAAGATAAGCACAACTCGACGAATAGTTGTAGACGCAGGTTGAGTGCGTAAACCACCTAGAGACAACTCAGCACGCGCCATTATTCAGTGTCTGCGACCTTCGTGAGTGTATCCAACACCCCCTCATTGTGAAGCTGTAGATTCGACGTTTTCTACCGAAGGAAACGTGGTCAGCACCCCGTTGTCAAAGAAATATCCCGTGACTTCCATGCAATTGCTACTCGTACCCACCTCATTGAAGATTGTAGACTCATGATTTATCCCAGAACGTATCCTGAGATGATGTACCGACGACATCACATCCGTTGCAAAGGCAGTCCATAGAATCGCCATTCATGTGTAGACTCGGCTCGAACTCTGGTACTGTAGAGCGAAGTCGTTTCCATCGTCACCATCACGTGAAGTTGGGAATTCTCTAAAGTCATATTGTGTCCGTATTTAAAAAGTCTACATGATCATAAAATAACTAAAGTCTTGTTTTACACCACAAATCCGTCATTAATTAATATACTCAATCGCCTAGTCAAATATTAAAAATTTCCCACTGAACAAAATATAATCTTTACCCACTGAATCCTCATAAGTAATCCTATATCTATATCTGACAAACACACTATCAAAAGAGAACCCATAATGTCTAACAGCACAAACCCCTTTTATTGTTTATATAACTAACCTCTATGAAATATAATGCTGAACACCCCTTCTATCTAACTCATATACCCCGACAAATTATATCTCCTATCTAAAATAGAAATGTTATTTAGAGCTTAACACAAATTACGACATCTCTCGTAGGAAAAGAAAAAAAAAGTAAAAAAAGATAATAACAGCAATAGTAAATGAATTTTCCCCCATTACACAGCGCACATAAGAGAAGAAAAAACATATATAATTCAATATCTTTCCCAAAATGCAATATGTACCTTTACGGAATTTGCTACCGCAACAATCCCATCGACCAGAAACGACCGGAAAAGAACTCCCTTACAAAGAACACCTCCGTGGAATGCCATAGTCAAAGGAGAATAGTGCAAATCTCCGAGTAGTCAATTCCCAAGGGAAAAATCACCAACCAGATTCATCACAGCATTATGAGCAAAAATCCACCTGTGAACACTACATTTTTCTAGGCAGACTTGCAATGCCAGAAACTTTTATGCGCCAAATATCATACACACAGGAATTATCACATATTTATCATCACGTCTCTCAGCTAAAACAAAAATTTGTCGTATTTCCAACAACTTCCCACATAAAATATGAACCCCGATATCTTACGCCAAAACGCTGCAGATTTGCACATAATAAAAAAAACAGCAGAAGGAAATGCAAGAGAGAAAAAAACGTTAAAGCATTTCACTACCAAATTGCAAAAAAAAAAAATAAAATAAAACAGACAGCAAGAAAAAAAAACAATGCAATTGTGTGACAATATATTAATCCCCACAACCAATTCTTTTCAATTTTGAGATATGTATTAACCTCGACTGGCCTGTTTTTTTCATCTAAGACTACAAATCTGTTTCCAATTTTCTCCTCAATGACTGTAAAAGGACCTTCAAACTTCAGGCCTAATTTGCAGTTCAATTCATTTCTCACATTAAGTTTTAAAAATACCTTGTCTCCAACATTGATCTTGGGATCAGATGTTTTCCCAATACTTTTCTGTACCATCTCTCTGGTTGTGGATTCGAGATTACGGCTGAGACAAGCATGTCTCTCTCTCGCTATGATGAGGTAGATGAGGTATAGTCAGCAAATGAAATGTGCCTCGTACTGGGCAACCAAACAAAGCTTCAAATGGAGACATTTTAATGGAATCCTTAACCATAGTGTTAATACTATGTCTAACAACATCAACATATCTGTCCCAATTCTTATCATTACCACCTACAGTTTTCCTGAGAGCCTCGAGCACTTTCCTGTTTGCTTGTTAGCACATTCCAAAGTTTTGTTCACAAATTCTCTACCGTTGTCGGTCAATAGAACTTCGGGTGGGCCGTATCTGCAAATGATACCATTGAAAAACGCTACAGCTACTTCTTCAGCCGTTTTATGCTTAAGTGGGAAAATTTCTATCCTTGTAAGTTCATCTATTATCACTAACAAGTACTTGTTCGCATACCAAGACTCACGAAAATTCCCCAGGATATCCATATGTATTCTCCGAAAAGGTCTACTCGGTATAGGATACGATCCTAATTTGCATGAAGTTATTCTTGCAGGCTTACATGTGTTGCACACTGTACAATTTCTCACAAAATTTTCCACATCTTTCCACATGTTTTTCCAAATGTATTTAGCATGAACCTCATCATACATTTTTTCTATTCCCAAGTGTGGACTACTGAAACTGCAATGAACTATATCCAAAACCACAGGAATTAGGACTTTCGGAATTACGATCTGTGTCGTATCTCCTTTACTTTCACTGGTTCTCAATTTATATTTAATTTTCCTAACCAATAGATTGCCTTCTAACTCCAAACCCGAAAAAGGCAACTTATAACGTCTCCTGACTAATTCCCCTCTAAGAAACGCTTTCGCATCTGCTAGAATCTCGTCTTCATAAGAGCATCTGCATCTACGTTTGATTTGCCCTCTATATATTTGAGCTTTGCATCAAAATCTCTGATAGTCAAAAACCATCGAGCTCTTTTAGGCAACAAATTGGGTTTATTAAAAAAATCTAATAATGGTTTATGGTCTGTAAGGACTTCTATTTTATTCCCCATCAGTAACATTTTAAAATGAACCAAGCTCGACACTATTGCAAAGGCTTCTTTATCTATGGTAGCCATTGATCTCTCGTTGCTACCCTTCATGCTATAAAAGGCTATGGGATGGAATTTTCCATCAAACTTTTGCATAAGGCAAGCACCTATACCTTCCTGGCTGGCATCAGTCACCAATGTAAAAGGTTTGCTAAAATCTGGAAACTTCAAAACAGGGGGATTCATTAACATATCCTTGAGCTTTTGAAAACTCTCCACCTGAGGTTCATTCCATTGAAATTGAACGTCTTTCCACAATACATCTGTTAGGGAAGCTGCTATATTAGTGAACCCTTTCGCAAACCTCCTGAAGAAACCGGCGATACCCAGGTATGACTTAATCTCTTTCTTTGATCGGGGGGTGCGAAAATTCGCTATTGCCTTGACTTTATAGTTATTTACTCTAACCCCTTCCTTAGATATGATATGGCCTAGATATGTAATTTGTTTTTTCAAGCCTCCTAAGTACTTCTGTAAGCACTTCCAGGTGTTGCGTGATCGTGTCTGTTACGACCAATATGTCATCCATATACACAAAAACATTTTTGCCCAATAACCCGTGCAAAACTGTGTTCACCAACCTGGTAAAGGTCATTGGACTGCCCAATAAACCGAAAGGCATTCGCGTAAATTCATAGTGTCCCTTGGGCACTGAAAAAGCGGTATATTCCTTGCTACTTTCACTAAAAGGGACCTGCAAAAAACCCTGCGCCAAATCAACTGAGCTATAAATATTATGTCCGCCGATTTCAACAAAAAGATCTGGTATGCACACGACTGGATAGCGGTCAGGGATCGTCTTTTCATTTAAACATCTAAAATTGACACATACGTGGACAGAACTGTCCTTCTTAGGCACTGCTAGCAAGGGAAAGTTGTAAGGAGACACGCTAGGTCTAATGATTCCTTCTTCCTCCCATCTATTGACCTCTTTCTCTACCTGCTCTCTGGTTTTGAAAGGTATGCGATATGCAGGAATATAAATGTTTTGTGCCACTCTCCAAATTTACCTTATGCTCTAACACATTAGTCAACCCCAATTTATCACCTTGTAAGGCTACCGTATCCCCAAATTCTGCCAAGAGCTCACTTATCGCTTCAACATGTTCACTATAATCCGCATTAGCTAAATGTTCTTTAAATATCCGTTTCCTGGATTGCATTTCTGCCTCTGAAAACTCAGGTTTCCCCTCTACAATAGCCACTGAACCAGTATCATGACTCCAATCTTGGAAATCCATATATATGTATTCTTCTGGTATCTTTTAACTGTATCATTACAGTTTAGTAACTCCAACCACGTGGTCCTATCCATGGATACCCTGTTCACCGATGTCATGCTAATAGCCCCTCTAAGCCTCTCGCTATATTCAATAACACACACATCCATAGGTTTTCTCACTTCCTTCAATTTGACTTTTACCATAGTCTTTGAACCAGGTAATAACACAATATCCTCGGATAAAACACCTCTATATTTGTGGTTAGTATCTCCTCTTTCCACCACCCCATATACATTACCACCCTCAGTATCATCCCCAACATTGTTAGTATCAGAAATATCATCAATATTAGTATCCACATCCCCATCCATAATATCACCACAATTGTTATCCCCGTGAACTCCGATAGAATCCCTGCAATCATTTCCCACATCACCAAGCACATCTTTTCCAATAATTTCCATGTCCTCATAAAGAAGAAAAACACCAGGTATTCAGACTGTTATCCCAATAACACCCGCATGGATTGAAATCTTGAGTCTCCTACACGGAGGATGACCCAGCAAAAGTCTGTTGCCCAATGCAATTCCTTTCATTACCAAAAATGGTTCTGTTAGTACTCTGTCACCGAGAGTAAACTGTATTTGAACACAACCCAGGGTTGAGGGTTGCAAAGGGTAATTGGAAAACATAGATTGATACAAATTATAGTCCATTAAATTTATAGATGCTCCTGAGTTCCAAATCATCTTTTTTAAAAAACGGAGTCCACTTAACCTTTAATTGTGCATAAGTCTTATTTAAAAGAGCAGACATTTTTTGTTGTAAATTACTCAAGTTTTTTTTGCATATCCAAATTAACAAGTCTTTGAAACAGTACCTCCAAAGGTTACGTGGACTCCGTTTTTTTTAAAAAGATGATTTGGAACTTTTGCTTTCACGTGAGGACCTACTGATCTGCAAGCCAGAAAAGGTCAAAGGAGTTGTATTATTGAATAAGAATGATTGTGTCAATAAGATTGAAGACATACTGTTGGACACTTCTAAGTTTGTAGCTCACGGCGATCCTAACTTTTTAGACATTTATAAGCGAGAGGATCATATTAACAGGTTTTTGAGGAAATTAAAAACTGAAAACATTATTGATGATAAAACCTACCAAAAGCTGTATGTAACCGGGTCTTCCTACAGTATTTTGTATGGGCTACCAAAATTCATAAAGATGGAATTTCTATAAGACCTATTATGGCAGCGTATAATAGCCCTTCTTTTTCTATTTCGAAATATCTGGTTTCTCTCCTTAACGAGTATACTTCAAGTCATTTTATTTTAAAGAATGGTTATGAATTTCAAAACCAAATCATTATTCAGGATGATGACCTGTATATGTCAAGCTTTGATGTTGAATCTTTATTTACGAATATTCCCTTAAACGAGACTATAGAGATTATTTTAAACAATGTTTTCCCAGATGGCAATTTTACATTTCATGGTTTTACTAGGTCTCTTTTTAAACAACTTCTAGAACTTGCTGTGCAAGATTCTATGTTTATTTTCAATCAAAAATTGTACTCTCAGGTAGATGGTGTTGCTATGTGTTCTCCATTAGGACCTTTATTTGCAAATTTTTTTGTCTTTTTGTAGAACAAAAATTTTTAGATTGTTGTTCGTCGTCTTTTAAACCATTGTTTTACAAAAGGTATGTAGACAATACCTTTGTTCTTTTTAAGTATCAGTGGCAGGCCACCCAGTTTCTAGATTTTATTAATCAGTAACACCCTAACATTAATTTTACCATGGAATTGGAGAAAGATAATTGTTTACCGTTTCTAGATGTTTTAATCACGAGAGTTAATTCTGTTTTTACTGCTGCCGTTTACAGAAAAAAACTTATACAGGTCTTGCAAATAATTTCTACAGTGCTTGCCAAACCAGTTTTAAATTGAATACCATCTATACTTTAGTGTATATGGCTCTTAGGTACTCGTCCAGTTGGGCCATATTTCATAAGGAGATTGAATTTTTAACTACTTTCTTTCAACAAAATTCATTTCCCAAAGATCTAGTTTTTAGAATCATCAACAAACTATTAACTAATTATTTTCATACTGCCACACCGGTTTTAAATGTTCCTAAAAAACTTATGCTTCAATCCCTTATATTTTTAACTCCAAATTTTCGCATAAAGTGAAACAAATTATTGAAACTGAAATACCGTGCATTAATTTAAAATTGATATCAAATAATCCCAGTAAAATTTGCTCCTTGTTTGGATTCAAGGACCGTCTGCAGCCATTCATGAGATCCAATGTAGTCTATAAGTTTACATGCCCAGGATGTGCTGGTACTTATATTGGATCAATGAAAAGGTTGTTGCAGATGCGTTATTACAGTCACTTAGGGTCGAGTTTTAGAACGGGGTAAAGATTAAGCAGACCAAAACATTCAAATATAAAAAGTCATGCTATCAATTGTAAAACTGAGGTCATGAAGCAGCACTTTTCCAATTTAGGGTATTCTAAGGATGCAGATTATCAGACTACCTTAGAGTCATTATATATTAAAAGACTCGTTCCATCGTTAAACGGTGGCTGCTCCTCTGCCCAATTATATCTGGCATAGTCGTCTTTGGAGGTTGGTGTTTTCCTTCTTTGATCATTCTATCTCCTTCCTTTATACCTGAAGGCTGGTGTAACAGCAGTTGTTTTTACTTTGCTTCTTATTTTTAGTCTTTTCATGTTTTTAATTGTCATTTTAGGAATCCTGTGTGTCTTTAGTATTTTTAATGTTATTATTTTGTCACTTTTCAGACTGATGATGCACATAGTCATGTGCGAAACGTTTCTTAATGAATAAATCTTTTAAAACATCCATGTGTCTTCGGTATTCCTGAATTGATGTTTGAGTATCACACTGCATATATATATATATATATATATATATATATATATATATATATATATATATATATATATATATATATATATCTTACAGGTATGAATTGATGTGTTAGTGAATTTTGCATATCGTGTGCCCTTGGTTGGAGACAGAGTGAACTGTAGAGGTAGCCTCCTTGAATATATATATATATATATATATATATATATATATATATATATATATATATATATTATATATATATATATATATATATATATATATTATTTGCATATTTATATATATTGTATTGAATTGCATTTTCACTCCTAGAATATGTAGTTTAACACTAAAAAAAATGGCCTTGAATGGAGGAATGAGAGGTCACAACAATGAAAAAAAAAGAAACTATGGCAGAAGGCCGATATTACTGAAAACGGAGGAATTTACATAAAAGCTGGACTTTAGTTTTAAATGCACTATATTTACATTAATTTACATAGATCCAGGAACTAATAAGGTGGTTGATTGCTGATTCCACCGGAAAAATGTGGCTTGGGTAACCAGAAGGAGTTCAGAATTTTGCACAAATGGGATATTGAAATGCAAAGCTTATTCAAAAGGGGTTCCCAAGTTCTCCCACAATCAGGAAGGGTGTTTGTCTGCAAAGAGATGGTATCCTAGCACAAGTACTGAGGCAGGGCCACACGTGGGCAAGCATTACACGCTACTTTCTTTCAATCAAAAGTTTACAGGCCACTGAGGAGGGAATGAAAATTACTAGGAACTTACAGAGAGACCTATTTCGTTGTTTGAATTAACTAGGGGATGTTTACTAGTATCACAATGGGAGTAATCACAGCACTGAACCAAGATTGGGGGAGTGAGAAGCTAAGCAAAGGAGGGGGGAAGTCGCCTTAGAAGAAGGAAGATGAAATACAGACAAAAGGCAAAACAATTCCCTGGCTGAACTGGAATTTACTCTCACAGTACCTAGAAATCCTGGGCTTGGTATTCTTCTTATCTGCTGATATTTCTGTGCACTATGGAAGTAGAAAATACTTGGGACTTCCCCAGAGGAGGCAGGGGGAGCATAAAGGGGTGAAGTGGTGTCTGCAGGGCGAGGTAACAGGAGCTTCTGAGCGCTCCGAGCTCTGTCGAAGTTCTGAGGACAAACTGATGGGTACCTGCCCCTTTAAGACTTCTCCCGGTAAGCACCGCCCAATCCCTGTGGAGGTAAATTCCAGACAGCCAATGGGAGCAGAGATAGCTTTCTAGAGAATGGAGGCTTTCAGTTCAAAGGGACAACTTGCATATAGACAAGGATGAATGAATCTTATTATAACAAATCTTAACTTTCCTTGGTTCTGGCTTAAAATCTTGAACAATATATATATATATATATATATATATATATATATATATATATATATATATATATATATATATTATATATATATATATATATATAGTCATAAAGCTGGAGGAAGGAATGAAAGGAGTTGACCGAGCGCTTTCGTGTATTTTCCACACCTCTTCAGGGTCAAGTGATACAAAAATTCATTAATTTATGCTGTTTTAATCTTGTTTCGAGATCCTTTCCACTTTGTCCCACGTACATTTTCTTGCACTGATTGCAAGGGATCTCATATATGCAGCCACTCTTCTGTAGAGGGGAATTCCTGATTAACAAATTCTTAAGTACATAGTTCTTAAAAATGACATTAACATTAAATGGTCTCAACAGCCCAGGGATGGCCATAAACTGGTTACAGTATGGTAAAATAAGGAGGTTTTTCATATTAAAATCACTCTTACGACTAACTTCATAAAATGTTTTTCTTGCTTTACAAAAAGCCCTGTCAATAAAATCACATGGGTATCTA
>NC_087201.1:153161430-153171430 GCF_015104395.2 Macrobrachium nipponense | reverse complement strand
GACGTTTCGCACATGCAATGTGCATCTTCAGTCTGTTGAGATAAAAAACACATACATATTAGCATTCAATAAGAGCAGGATTCTTAATATAGTAAAAAATACAAGAGTAAAATTAACTTAAAATTGACAAAAAGGACACAAAATTGACAAATAAAAAGAAAAAGTAAAAAGTACAAATAAAAAACAAATACCGAGGCGCAACCAACCGTTAGTTGAAAAGGAGGGAGGTAGAATGACTAGACTTGGGCAAGAAGTTAAAACGTTGACTATGCCAGATAAAGCGGAGAAGATGAACCTCCACTATTCAACGAGGGAACAAGACGTTTAATATATAATGACTCTAGAGTGGTTAGGTAATCAGAGTCTTTAACTGAGCCTAAAATAGAGAAGTGTTGATTCTTCACCTCTATCTTGCAATTGATTGCGTGATTTTCTATGTTTGAGTGTTCAGGCCTACTTAATTTTTGACCCGTCCTAAAACTTAAGCCCATGTGACTGCAGTATCTCATCTGCAGCAGCCTCTTAGTCGATCCAACATAAATTCCGGGACATCCCAGGGACGTAAATTTGTATACCACGTTAGATCGCATGAACTGCTGCAGACGATCTTTGAAAAAGAGCCTATTTTGCTTGGGTTGTTAGATATAAGTTTCATATTTAGAAAGGGAATTTCACTTTCAATAATTCTGGTTAGATGTGAAAATTTGCTATTGTATATGTATGGTATGGAGGCATACATTAGTTTCTTTGGTACGTCTATCATTGGAAAGGGTGGTTTAAAATGCAAAGTTAAAAGTTTGTTAACAATAGTAAAAAATGCATTCTTAGGGTACGAGGTTCGTTGGAAGATATTAGATAAAAATTGATTTTTTATCTAATATCTTCCAACGAAACTCGTACCCTAAGAATGCATTTTTTACTATTGTTAACAAACTTTTAACTTTGCATTTTAAACCACCCTTTCCAATGATAGACGTACCAAAGAAACTAATGTATGCCTCCATACCATACATATACAATAGCAAATTTTCACATCTAACCAGAATTATTGAAAGTGAAATTCCCTTTCTAAATATGAAACTTATATCTAACAACCCAAGCAAAATAGGCTCTTTTTTCTTCTTCAAAGATCGTCTGCAGCAGTTCATGTGATCTAACGTGGTATACAAATTTACGTGCCCGGGATGTCCGGGAATTTACGTTGGATCGACTAAGAGGCTGCTGCAGATGAGATACTGCAGTCACATGGGCTTAAGTTTTAGGACGGGTCAAAAATTAAGTAGGCCTGAACACTCAAACATAAAAAATCACGCAATCAATTGCAAGATAGAGGTGAAGAATCAACACTTCTCTATTTTAGGCTCAGTTAAAGACTGATTACATAACCACTCTAAAGTCATTATATATTAAACGCCTTGTTCCCTCGTTGGATAGTGGAGTTTCATCTTCGCTTTATCTGGCATAGTCAACGTTTTAACTTCTTGCCCAAGTCTAGTCATTCTACCTCCTTCCTTCTCAACTATCGGTAGGTTGCGCCTTGGTATTTGCTTTTTATTTGTACTTTGTACGTTTTCGTTTTATTTGCCAATTTTCAGTCCTTTTTGTCAATTTTAAGTTAATTTTACTCTTGTTTTTTTTTTTACTATATTAAGTACCTGCTCTTATTGCATGTTAATATGTATGTGTTTTTTATCTCAACAGACTGAAGATGCACATTGCATGTGCGAAACGTCTCAATAAATGTTTCTTCTGATGTGGTTGTCTTCTGATATGCCTGCATAGCCTATGCATATATATATATATATATATATATATATATATATATATCTATATATATATGTATGATGTATGTATGTATGTATGATGTATGTATGTTTATGTATGTATGTATGTATGTATGTATGTATGTATGTATGTATGTGTAATGTATAATATATATATATATATATATATATATATATATATATATATATATATATATATATATATATATATATATTATATATATATATATAATATATATATATATATATATATATATATATAAAATGTATTATGTAATGTGGTGTGTGTGCATATATATATATATATATATATATATATATATATATATATATATATATATATATATATATATATATAATATATATATATTTTTCATGTTGTATTCCGCCCACATAGGAAAAGGAAAAAAAGGTATATCTCAGAAAATGCCCAACAGTTTCGTCCTCCAATGGACCTCTTCTTGGAGCGTTTATTAAGGAAAGAGATAAAAGTTTACAGTGCATGCGGCCAAGAAAGGCCTAAAAATGTTTTAAACATACAGTTACCAAAAACTAGCAGTTGAGCAAATGAAAAATACCAAAATATCTAACGAGGTAATACATCCATTTGAAACAGCATAACATACAGTACATATTAACAAGCCTATACTATATGATAGTTAATGGATAACATTATCCAATTTGTACTGACGTTTCATGACATGTAAGATAAAAGGATCTAATTTATACAAACCAGGCGATAAATTAAAATTTTTTCCTTTGCTGTGAACAATGCAAGCTGTTTCTATCAAATTTCTTTCAATAAAACCTGTGCTCTTAAACAAAATCTTTGACCTGAGCCAGTCAATCGGTGCATTACATAAACTACTATGAACACATAAAGCATTGCTCGTATTATTTGTTCGTATATTATATTTATGATTTAAAATGCGTTTTTCGAGTGTCTTCCCAGATTGTCCTATATAAAAACTACCGCACTTGCATGGGATCTTATATATGACTCCTTCATTGTTCTCCGGACTATTATGAATTAAAGTTTTTCCAATGGTGCTAGGATATGAAAAAGTTGTACTAAAACCAAGTAACTTTAGGGGGTAGACTATAGATTCTAATGTGGGATGGTATGGGAAACATATAAAATCCAGAAAACTGGATTTTATATGTTTCCAATGAATAATACTACTGTTTATTTGCTCTATAGTAAGATTTTTAAATGGAAATGTCTCTGGAATTATCATTGAATCATTAAATATTGTAGCAAATATTTAATAACTTGATACTTTTGCTTTCTGTTAACTTTGGAAAGCTGATTTAAGGCCACTTATTCTCCTTTGTTATCTTATTATTCTCTCTTATTATAGTCTTGCATACGTGTCATGATTATTATGAAAACGACAAAAATATAGCTTTAATTATGTATTTTTCTAAACACATCTATCAGTAATGCTTGGATTTATTTCGAATATATGACATTAAGTTCAATTTCTAACCACTTAATTTTTGAACCTACCTTTTCTTATGAAATCTGGTTCTTACAAATACATCTAACATATGAATATGGGAAAGACTGGGTTGTCATCACAGTAACTTAGTTTTCTCGCAGAACTATGGCCTTACCAAAATTGAAAGGGCACCGTCTTCTTGTAATTGAGATGTATGATTTTGAAACAAATCTTTGCTGACAGGGATTTGCTTCGGCCGGTATTAGGACCGTAGGTATTGCATCATATATTTTCCTTCCCGTTTGTAAGGAAATTCGAGTTGCAACGAGTAAGTTGCGCAAACAACCAATCGGTCTCTTTAGTCTTGTGACAAGATACCTTGGACGCTGACCAGAGGCTATTCATTGCCTTACAAATGGGGTGTTGACCACGTAGAGGTAAGGACTAATGCCAGATATGTAAATAGGTGGAAAACAGTCTTGAATATATTATTACTCCCTCCACGTTTAAAGTACAGTCGCTTTGTTGTTATCATCATAACAGTAACAGTTAAAGACGGGTTGCTATTTACGAAAAATAACAATGTAGCAATATGAATGGCGAGTTTTTTTGAAAATATTCATTTATTTCCCTTCTGATTATCTCCAGGTAGAGTATTACTAGATCTATAGGTATAATAAAATGTTAGCTTAACATCCTCTGTATCTTTTGGGATTTTATTACCGACTGACAACTTTTTTTAATGCATTTTATCCCAAGTAAAATACTGAGAGTTCTTTTAGAATTATTTCGAAATGAACTTAGGTTTTCTAGTGCGCCATTACTGAAGATATGCCTGTTTTTTCATCCCTATATTTCCTCAAATATTATTGCCAGAGCATAACTTGTTTTATTTCTTAAACGACGCTGCAGCCACCATTAAGAAAGAGGTCGAGGACCCATTATCAATATGTTAAATATGAATATTTAATCAAACTCATGAAAAGCCCATTACAAAAACATAATGAATATCTCTCTCTCTCTCTCTCACTCTCTCTCTCTCTCTCTCTCTCTCTCTCTCTCTATCTCTCTCTCTCTGCAAACTTTTTACCCGCTCTGCTAATTATACTCTATAATTTCATCTGACTTGCCATGCATATGTTTACATACAGGCACTCTTTAATTTTTCGCCAGTTAGAGTTGTAATGCATCACTATCTGCCTTCTTCACGTAAATTGCATTAAAGCTATTAAAATCTATGCCACTTTTTTTTCTTTTAGATTACCTTAATTCAAACAGTAATATTAGGCAGTGCAACATGAACATTGCTCCCTACGGCGGTAACAGCGACTTCGGATATGAAGCTACTTTCCAGAGATGGAGAAACACCTGGTGGAGAAATTCGTATCCATTGTTACCAGGAAGCTCTTCAGAAGGTGGCTGATCATCTTCCTCCGAGGGAGGCCAACGCAGTCATACTTTTTCCCCACTGTGTAGTGAGGAATTCACTAAATGTCTGGGGAATAGAGTTTCTATCCCAATGAACAAAAGGTCAAAGAAGAACAAGGCATCTGTCTCCTGCTAAGGATGTGTTCGTTATAAGATGATGTGGCAGGTCACTGTGAAGCGAAATTTGGCACTGAAGTCTGTCCAAGAAGCCAAAATTTTATCTCAAAAAACAATTGAAAAATAAATTTTGTAAAATCATACTCCATCAAAAATTATTATAACTGAACTGTTTTAATTTTTCAGGTAGAGGTACATGCCAAATAAGCAATGAATAAAGTCAGCAATAGCCCATTTACGCTTAATCTATATGTAGGATATTTCACAGTCAAAATATACTAGTATCTTATTTATGACCATATGGTTCAATGACAGTGAATAGCCTTCAGTTCTCTTGCTAAATATGCTAAATGTAACCTTTCCTCTTCTCACGAAGAATATGTCAATGTTTTCCCTTCCCTCAAAAACTTCTTTGAGATGATGCCAGAGTTATCCAGAAAGAAACACAAAATCGAAACCTGCATAATACGTAACACGCACACGTCTGGAAGGTAGCGACTATTTCGCAACCCACCACCCGCCCAAAAAAAAAAAAATAAAATAAATAAATAAAAAAATAAATAAATAAATAATAAGCCCCGTCCCGCGGAGAGATTTCTCCACCATTGATACTGACAAAAGAGGAAAACGAAAACATTGCATCATCGTTCTCAGAACTATCACTTACAAAAGGGGCATTGCATTCGCTTCTTTAGACCACAAGCTAGTACGTGAGGACGTGAGGGACTTCTCTCCGTTCCTTTAAATCTTATTTCCATAAATTCAAATATTTTCTGCTTTCTTGTTACGTAGGCAATAACGTCAAGATGCTCTTAGCATCTGCTTTTTCACGAAGAGAAGACGCAAAGAAAATGAGACTACTCTTCAAGAATCAGAATAAAGGCGAAGTATAAATGCTACCTTATATGTCCTGTAAGGAAAACAAGTCTTTGCAGACGCTCTTGTTCACAATCTGTTTATTCGTCTTTTATTTTGCAGAGGAAGACCTATTTTCCATTTTGACTACCAGTTCAACTTAATCACTTCACCAAATATACTGAAAATATAGTTTTCATTTTATAGAATATGATACGATCTTTAGTGTGTCGTAAGAGTTAATTATGCCATGTTTCTAATAAAGATAAGCATAGTCACCTGAAATAACAATACAGCAATACATATAAATCTAACGACTTTCCTTTGAAGACCTAAAAGCGAAAAAATTAAGATATGCGACTTAATCTAATATTATTTCATAAGACTTAATATGATAATGTTGCACATCAGAATACTGAGATGCATAAGCCAAAACAATTAACTTGAAAACATTTGGTGAAGTTAGATAAGGACATTGAGCAACTAAAAATAATTACTGCAAGACTGTTAGGCTACAAATTAGACATAAATCTTAAATCATAGATGTTCAAAATATATGTGATATATATAAAGAAAAAATGCACAGGAGCAGAAAAACTCTCGACATCTCAATGAAAGCAGGAGGAATACTAATCAGGGAGGCACAATGAAGAGGAGACAATTTCAATTTAAGTTATTTCATGTGGACCAGAAGAAGTTGTCCTTTAGAAGGAAGAGTGACGTCGTTCAATAAACTCTCTTCCTCCTCCTCCTCACCCTCCCCCTCCCCCCTCCCACCTCAAAGAAATGATGATATTTGCTTTGGGACTAGGTTAGGATCTCGAGGTCATTGTGGTGTATTTTTATCCAAATTTAAAAAAGTGTTATCTGACAGCAAAGTTCTCCGTGCTGTGGGTAATTTCCCGGGTAATGGATAAGTACCTTCAGCTTACGGAGATATACATGCAAGCAATACATTTTCCAATATAAAAAGTTAGACAGTTAAATTCATAATCCACATAGGAATGCAGCAACTCAGGTACGGTGACCCTCAAACGAAAAATACTACCATTGGTAAGGGTATCGTAGGGATGCGAAATTAAAATTGACACAGAGGGAAAATTATCTAAACCTTTGGGCAATTCGTGACTGAAAGATTGAAACATATCCAATATTTGGTAAAGTAGGAAAAATAGATTTATATCTGTTTGTGTGTGTATGTGCATGTGTATGCGCACACTCGTAAATAAAATTGGAATCACACATTCCCACCGGTCAAAACTCATATTGACACAAATATTGATAGATTCCCACATCTCTCTGGTTTCCTTGAGTTCTGAATTCAGTTTCCGATTAAACAACAACGTTGTCTGAACAGGAAGTAAGTGAAGAGAGCTCTTTCTCACATTTGCATCCGATACGAGTTCGATTTTATTTGCAGTGTAATTTTAAACTTTTAGTGTAGGATGAAAAAAATATGTAGCTTTTTTGAATAACTACAATATTTACACCTTTCTGCCTCAAATCAATTCAGTCCCCAAACGTCATTGAACGTCCCACTAGTCTTGAAATCTAAGGTAATAAAGACATACTGTTTTGGTCGCAAAATTGTACGATGTTGCTCTTACAATCCTAAGTATTTATATATCTTGTTCTTGCAATTTTATGTGATATATTATGTGTACGTGTTCTTAAAATTTTCATATCTTAGGTTAATTTTATACGTGATATAATCAAATTAGATGGGTAATAATTTTACCATAACATATGAGTTATTATTTTTCGGTCGTATGGCTATATTCTTCTATGATATCTCAAGATTCATATAGATAAAAATGCGTTTCCAGCCAATTTGAGACTGACCAGTGAGAATCAGCTTTAGGCAAAATTGAGTATAGAACTCCAATATCTGTAGGCAGAAAATGACTAATTAAATAACAAAATGTGTATTAAGCGGATCAGCATAAATATTTTGGCTATTTCCCTCCAATAATTATTGAAAAAATACTAATTTCCAAATTTATGAGCAACCATGTTAATAAATGTAGAAATAGTAACATGGATTATTTACCTAACATACGAAATATCTTAGGGTATAATAAGACAGAGCTCTGTCAGCAGAAATGGAATAATTAAACTTTTAGACAATGTTGCTGACGTCAATATTAAATTTACCGAATCGGAAAATATATTTTTTATATAAGAGTGTCATCCAGTGATACTAAAATAGTTACTAAATTTCGATGACATGAGCAATCATGAATAAATGTTGCAATAGTAATTTGGGAAATTTATATAAAAAATGAGATATTTTAGGAATAAAAGACAAGGACCTCTGGAAACAGAAAGGGATTAATTATTTTTTTTATTTAAAGTTATGGTGATTAATATTGAATTTACCGAATAAGAACATAATTTTGCGATTGTATTCCAGTAATTACAGAAAAGAGTTCTCAAAGTTCTACGTGGTGAGCAACCATAACAAACAAGTAAAAAAATCGCACGATCATGTCTAACTGTAACCTTCAATAGAATAAAAACTAAAGAGGCTAGGGGGTTGCACTTTGGTATGTTTGATGACTGGAGAGTGGATGATCAACATACCAATTTGCAGCCCTCTAGCCTCAGTGGTTGTTGAGATCTGAGGGCGGACTGAAACACCAAAAATGCAGAAAGCGTAGCATGAGAAGTTTACCTAATATATAAAAAATCCCGGAATGAGAAATATGAAGTTTCCTGTTTGCATCCCGATAAAGTTTGCTTTAACGAAATGTCGGAAAACGAGCAAAGGACGACATCAGCCGAGGTGGAGTACGAAGTAGCTTGTTGATTTAGTAGAGACTACAAGGATGATGAATGTTTACTAAATTCAAGTTTGTCCTTAGTTGAATAAAATGTTTTTCTAGCTCTTTTCCATGCCACATCTACAAAAGTCCTTGGGTATTTAAGTTTCAATGCTATATCATAAATAGTTTTGAATTTCAGCGTCAATAAACTGCGTCCTTAGGGTTTAGTGGAATTTTAGCAAGTGTTTAGAGAATGTTAGTGTTTAGTGCCTAAGTATTCAGTGAGTGTTTAGAGTTTATTGAATGATTTGTAAATGTTAGTGTTTTCTGAATGTTTAGTGGCCAAGTATTAAGTTAATATTTAGTGAGCATTTAGGGTTTAGTGAATGTTACGGATGTAAGTGTTTAGTGCGTGTTTAGGGTTTAGTGAATGTTAGTGTTTAGTGAATATTCAGTGTGTTAGTATTAAGTGAGTGTTTAGGTTAAGTGAATGTTAGTGTTTAGTGAATGCTTAGTGTGCAAGCATTCAGTGAATGTTTAATGAGTATTTAGTGAATGTTTAGTGCGCAAGCATTGAGTGAATGTTTAGTGAGTATTTAGCAAATGTATAGTAAAATGGTTAGTGTTCTATGAGTGCTTAGCGATCGTTTACTGTATAGTGAGTGCCTAGTGAGTGTTGAGCTTGATTATGCAGTGAGTGGGGTTATTGAGTGGAAGTGTATAGTAATTGAGATTATACAGATTAGAAATAAAAATTCTGTTCTTCAGTTACAATAAACTACAGAATAGAAATATTTCGAAATGTATTTTACAGTGATGGTTAATTTGCGTAGAAAAATAACATTCATATAATTTAACAAGAGGGAAAAAAGCTAAGTTTCCGAGAATTTCTATATGGCCGCCAGAGGTTTCACTCTGGTGGTACCTACCAGGAGGTGTGCAGTCGCTGTGTCTCATCGTTTCGTCTGCAGCTTAGAAAAATAGCAATATGTTTTTATCTCTTTATTTGTGTCACGTTTTGCACAAGATAGGAAAGTTTCGGTCATACCAAACGATTCGATATTAATTGTACAACTAAATCATGATTACCTGAAATCAATAAGATAAACGCAAAAGAATTACAACTAGTAAAAGTGAAGAGAGGATCATTTAATTTTTTCAACTTGCTTTTACTTATCATCGGATTTTGTATCATACATGCGATCAAGATGATACAAAGCTTGTGTTTTCATACAATAAATTCATCCTGATTACACTGGTGCTTTCGGATTTTAAATGTGTGATATGAGAAGAGAAAATTAAGAATGTCTTATTATCCGGCTTCTGAGAAGACTTTTAGTACAACTACTAACACTCGCTTACCTGGCACAGGGGACACGGCACGCGATTCAGATCTGATGAAGTTTTTGCTTTCGTCACTCACCACTCTTTCTCTCTCTCTGTTTCAAGCTTTTTCAGCCCCATGTGTTGAACGATTTATGTTTCATTATCAAAATTAAATAGACAATTAAAACATCTTGAGAAAAATATTTAAAAATTACTATTATTTTTCAACTATGGGTAAATTTTACATAAAAATTCTTATTATGGGAAAAACAATCAACTAAGC
>NC_087201.1:153151430-153153930 GCF_015104395.2 Macrobrachium nipponense | reverse complement strand
TTTTTTTTTTTTTTTTTTTTTTTAGCGAAGGTCCGTTAAGCATAATTTAAATCAAAGTAAAAAAAATTCCATAAATCTCCCGACAAATTTTGAAACTCCCTAATTCCCTCTTCATTAATTTCATTTCATGCCAAAAGTACTTTATTTTAAAGGAATGGTTTCTTACCTCACGGGATAACATACTTTCCTAAGTAGAGTCGAAGGTCTAGATTGCAACCTTTTACTACTGTTACTATGCAAGTGGATACAATTATCCGTAGCATATATTTTTTCTTTGGTTAATGAAAATAACGATAAAGGCCTAAGACAAATGAGGTTTACGTTACAGTTTCATTTTGCGTCACTTACACGAAAATTATCATGACAAATGACTAACTTCGCAATGGAGAGATATAAATATGATACGTTTATTCCAGTAGAATGAAATCAGTGTGAACTGGAAATAACAGATCGATTTCGTAAGTAGGCCTACTTCGAATCATCAGAGAGCAAGGTCTGGGTAAGGGACTGTGATAGCAATTAATCAAACGCTCATATAAAGTGTGCTCGAATCCGGTTCAATAAGGGAGAGTATCTTCAGTTAGTTCCCACTTGGGATTCAAGACTTTCAGTAGAAAGAGCTTCAGAAGGTCTGAGGAAGTCGAGAAGTTGAGAAGTTGAGAAGTTGGTGTTTCAAAATTGAGGCTTTATATTGACCTGGAGAATTTCTATTAGTTTGGTAATAATAAATGTAATCAAATAATCATTGGAACACAGAAATATGTTACTTTGGTAGATTTAGCGACGCTTTATTTCCAATTAAAACTTGAACGTCAAATTATTATTAGGTTACCAAATGTCTTTTTTTAAATAAATATGACTTATAAATAGTTAAAATTTAATCCTTTCTCGTATCCGCGGAATGTGAAAAGTGCGAAAGTTTTAAACACATAAAAGAAATTATGAGGAACGTGCACTTTTATACTTTTCATTTCATAATTATGTTTGTTGTAGGTACCAGTACTATTATAAGTAGTAGTGGTGGTAGAATTAGTAATAGTGGTAGACCTGTAGAAGTAGCAGTAGTAGATTTGATTACCTTATGATAATACTATATAAGACTTTGATGTAACTGTGATACTGTGTCAGGTTATAGTTTGCAACCTCGTAAGTTTTTCACACTATGCATGAGATGATGAAAATACTTCATTTCGATAATAATTAGCAATAGGATAAAGTAGGCATAAAGTATCGGAGACTAATTTCACGTGAGATTAGACAGAATCTCTTGTCTCTGATACTTCTAATTTCCGAAGCCCAGTAAGCAAAGAAACGCAAGTTCTATCCCCAACCCAAACCTTGATCTTTCGCCCAGAAAAACAAACAGCTCTCAGTGAAGGAATACTTAATGGAGAAGGTTAGTTAACTACCTCTGCCTTACGTAATCGATTTTTTCTGATTCGTGAAATGCGCATTATCAACTTCTTCTTTCCTCCTGTTTCTGAAAGGCGGGAACTGGAGAAAAATTGGTTTCTAATTTTGCGGACGGAGCATCTTTCTGCTTTAATTAGTGGGGACTGAATTGGCATCTTGAGGGAATTAGTCAAGGGATACTAACGTTCATTTCATTCAGAGAGAGAGAGAGATAAGCGATAGGAGGAAGAGGGAGACTGATAGAGAGAGAGAGAGATTCGACTAAAAGAGAGACCGTATCGCAAAAAACCAATGAATGAAAGCAAAGAAAGAGAGAGAGAGAGAGAGAGAGAGAGAGAGAGAGAGAGAGAGAGAGAGATATCTACTAAAAGAAGAGACCGTATCGCAAAACCAATGAAGGAAAGCAAAGAAAGAGAGAGAGAGAGAGAGAGAGAGAGAGAGAGAGCGGCACTTCCCTATATGTGCAGAAACTGTGATTGTGATGGTTCCAATTTTAATACTGTGTGTGCCTTTTGTGTCATGGTACGTTTTAGTAAGATGTATGATAAGATGTATGATTAACCTTTGGTGCTGCAATCCAAAAAGTACTCATTTTGCTAATAGATTCTTTAGGAAGATATTCGTTAGTAATTTATAGTAATTAAATTAATTGCTCGACTCCTTGCGCAACTTGCAACTTATTATGAACTGTGAAGACACCCGTCGTTTGGAATACACGGCTCCATCGCTGAACAAAGACTACAGCCTCACTAGAGCTGAGGAAACGCTTTGAACGTTCTCCGGATTCAAACGTTTATTCAAGATCGATGTCCCTTTTCCCTTTCCGTCCTTTCTCTGTCTGATGAAAAGAAACATTCCTCTGCATTTGACGAGAGATGAGTCGGTCTCAAACAAAGGTAGTTCTGTTTATTTTTTTATTTTTTTTTTATGTAAAAGAAAACTGTTTCTGTCAGCCATCAGATCTTAAAATACTACAAAGGCTACAGTGCTGCAAATTGTTATGTTGATCATCCACCTCCAATCATCAGACATACCAAATTGCAGCCCTCTAGCCTTACTAGCTTTTGTTTGATTTAAGGTTTAAGCT
>NC_087201.1:153121430-153148930 GCF_015104395.2 Macrobrachium nipponense | reverse complement strand
AAACAGTTTTGGTTGAAATATTTTCTGTTTTATTTATAATCATAAATTATCAGAAACTACATTAATGTTTGAGAACACGTCAGTGATAAGAGTACAATAACAGTACTGTTGTGTATACAGTTCCCAAAATACACTCCCCTTCCAAAGAATTTCTGACTAGTCGTTATTTGGGAGGTGTTAAGCCTCGCAGTAGCACCAGTACAACCAGAAAATTATGATATTTAAATATAGTACAGAAAAATTGTCAAATTATTATCAGGGAAATAAAAATACTGTAGTTGACATGTAATATTTACTTGTGATGTGGAAATCGTGACTGGAATGTTTTCTTTCATCTCGGCTTCGGTTACTACACAAATTGGGTCTCTTCGGGTCTCTTGTTATGTCTGCTCTTATCTATCCATCATGGAGGTAAGGGTTTCAAGCTTACCCTATTATCTAAGTTGGGTCTAATGATTGCCACATACCAAATTTTGTCTAAATCCGTCAAGCAGTTCGGATTTCTATAGTAAACGAATATACAAACATTCACTTTTATATATAAGATAAACTAGCTGACCAGCCCGGCACTGCCCAGGAAAACTGAATGGCACACTATGTTTAAGGGGAGAAAATATGGCTGTCCATTTCATTCAGGTATTACTGTTCTCTCTGTCCCAGGTATAAGTGTGATGACAGTCCCATCTAAGTATTAATGTGGTGAATGTCCCTTTTACCCATGTATCACTGTACTGCCTGCCACTTTTAAACATTAGTATAGTGTCTGTCACCTTTAACCAGTTATTACTGTATTGTCTGTCCGTTTTATCCAGGCATTACTGTGGTGATTGTCCCTTTTATCCAGCTATTACTATGCTGTCTGGCCCCTTCAACCAGTATTACTGTACTGTCTGCCCCCCTTTACTAGGTATTACTGTACTGTCTATCACTTTTATCCATATATTACTACCAGTTATAACTGTGATGACTGTCCCTTTTATCCAGATATTTCTGATCCGCCTGTCCCTTTTATCTAGGCATCACTCCAGTGATTTTCCCTTCTATCCAGCTATTACTGTGGTGACTGTCCCTTTCATCCATGTATTATTTTGGCGACTGTCCCTTTTATCTAGGTATTGTTTTGCTGATTGTTCATTTTTTCCAGGTATTATTTTGGTGACTGTCTCTTTTATCCAAGTATTACTGTGCTGTCTTTCTCTTTTATCCAGGTGCTATGGTGGGTGACTGTCCCTTTTATCCAGGTATTACTCTAGTGACTGTATATACCATTTATCCAGGTATTACTGTGATGACTGAAAAGTATTTTCAATATTTCTGCGGTCTTGAGTACATGAAATGGGGTATAATAAATCTATAGAGTTTATTTACATCATAAGTTACAAAGCGAGGGTGTGGGGCGGGGGAGGAGGGGGTGTGTGATTGGTGTACAGTTTTGAAACATACCCTATTATCTAAGTTGTGTTAATTGATGGCCATGGCCCAAATTTTGTCTACATCGGTCAAGCGGTCCGGTCTCCTATAGCGCACAAACAGTCCAACAAACATACAAAATAACGTACAAACATACAAACATTTCTTTTTTATACATAAGTGGCGATATAGCATTGATGGCAAATTGGATTATAATAACGTTCTGAAACCTAGAATTGAACTTTTGACTCACTGGATTTATGCCTAACATTCTCAACATTAATGCAACTGGCTTCAATTTCCGACCCCTGTTCCTACCATCTTCAAGACTACACGATAAACGTGCCCAACTGGAACAAGGCTAATTTGGCACTCCCTGATATTCCAGACTCCATACGTAAAGGTCGGGAAGTGATAGTAAAGGACA
Source organism: Macrobrachium nipponense (assembly GCF_015104395.2). Lineage (NCBI taxonomy): Eukaryota > Metazoa > Arthropoda > Malacostraca > Decapoda > Palaemonidae > Macrobrachium > Macrobrachium nipponense. The sequence continues at coordinate 153,147,093 of NC_087201.1, read as the reverse complement.
AATGTAGACTGACTGGGTTAAAAGTAATAGGGTATCACCGACAAGGATTGATAAAATGCTGGATAATGATCTTGAGACTTAAAGTGAAGAATGTGATACTGATATATATCATGTTAATGTTGTAATATGGAACGACATAATATAAGAAAATTTGTCCTTCATGAAGTAAAAGCTGAAGGAATTTTCCATATATTTACTATACTATGTGGAATCTGATTTTCCACATATTACGAAAAATAAGTAGGTATCTACTTATCCCTAAAAAAGAAGTAACTTGATATCTAAAATAATAGGACAAGAGATAAATATTGGAATATTATGTTTTAAGCAACTTAAGCATAAATCGAAGCCTATTTTAATTCAATCATTTGGAGATAAGCTGGCTGATTAGATATTCAACTGATAATAAAAATGAAAATATAGTCTGCTTCATTGTTGGTCCTTTCTGACCCTCCTCTCTTTATATTTACATACATCAAACATCTATCACCTGTTGGTTACGAGCTGAGTGATGAACAATAAAATTACTACAAGACACTTAGCTTATTTTCCATTTGTTAATCTGATTGACGAATGTGCTATGGATAATTTTTACATCAATTTTATTTTGGAAATGAATGCACGGGAGGATACTAACGGCAAATAATAGTTGTAGCACAGAAAATATTCGTAAGAACCAAAAGATTCATAGTAATAGTTTCCTTCATGATTAAAGATTCATATATACGGCACTGTTACTGTAGTCTAATCTCCGTCGTCTTCTTAAATATTAATGTAGTTTCTAATATAATTTATGATTACAAGTCATTCAGAAAATACGTCCGCCAAAATGTTTGTTTCGATGCCAATACCTATCTATTTTGAACAGACGTGGAAAATTAATAGAACTAAATTTTAAATTAAATAAATAAATAAGTATATCTCCTGTGGGCTAATGCTTGCGGTTTACATTATTTACAAATAGATGTAGAACATACAGTTAATGTGAATGTTATTGTTTGATGTACGGTCTGGGTATAAATAAATACAGAAATAAAAAAAAATAAAAAAGTGAAGAAGGGTAAGTTTGAACTGAAATTTTACGTAGGAAACCTTACAATATTACCTTCGAGATTTTTCACCTCTTTCTTTTAGCTTTATTGTTCTTCGGTTGTCTCCTGCATGTTGTTGAACTAAGCTACACATTTTTCAAAATAATACAAACTGAAACGCGCCAGAAATAACAATGCTGAGAGAATGAGCTGATACGTGTTAATACACGAGAGAAATTATTGCAACACTTAGGAGGCTTCGGGAAAGGTCTACGAGGGTAATGTAATGTCTGCAGTAATAATGTCTCTCCTTTATGGCAGTAAAACCCACGAGTTTGCCTCCTAGGGTCGAATAAGGGGACCGACTATTCTCAATGGTTTTTCGTTTTTTTCTTTATTTCTTGTTTTGAGAAGTTGCAGAGCCGGGTGAAATCTATTGTAGAAGAAATCTTCACAAACCCAAGATATTGTGTCATGTAATAGGTCGAATACTTAGTGAGTGGGCCGTACAAAAATCAGAGCATTTACGATTGAGGAAAAGATGAAGAGACTCAAAAGTTAGGATTGAAAGCATGAATGTAAAATTCAATCAAGACGAATGTGTTCCACAAGGAATATTTATGAGCCTTAAAAGGAGTGAAAGGATGAAAAATGGGATTAGTTTAAAGACGAGTAAGAGAGAATAGAATTCAATATCCAGTAATTTTGGGAAGGGTGCAAAGAGGTAGATATCGCAGTGTGCGTTTGGAAGTTCAGTGCACTGCTGATGAGCCTATGTGTAAGCGCGAGAGACGGCTATTAATATAGAGGCTTTCTTCTTAAAGATTTAGGCTATGAGTCAGTGTTATATCCTAATTGTACTTGGTGGAATAATCAGAAATAATACCGATGTTCTTAAATCTTCTTTATTTGTCTTCAACCGAAGCTACAGTAATCCTCTTAATCCAATAGCTATATACAGACTGGCGAGATAAGTATTTACGTAGCCAGAGGTAAATGTTAACTGCTCTTTGGTAAATGATCACCAACCCAATATAACAACATATTTATAAAACTGCTGTACTTTAAACAAGCCCTTTGTTACATTACTAATAACAGCTAGTTATACCCTCTTGTTCTATCTTAAATAAATATAAATATAAGGTATATCATATTTCCGGGGGAGATTTTTTTTTGTTTTTTTTTTTTTTTTGTTTTTACAAATACTCTTGTATCAGATAACATAGGTATGTATTTACATTTTATCCAAAATCTGAATAGTGCTCTATTTAAAAAAAAAAAAAAAAAAAAAAAAACTATTTTTCCTCTATATAAAAACTTACTAAAGAATATTACAAATTAATATTCAAAAGCAAAGTCTGGTACTCAAACAGGCATAACATAAGATACTTCACAAAGACATGTTATGACATTATTACATAATTTTGTACTGCACCAGACATCAGGCAAAACCAATTCTGAATAGCTAATGCAGGTATGATCTAAGCAGTAAAAGTGTTACTACTCCTTTCCCTGCTTTTCAGTCTTGTTAATTAACATGATCTCTCCATCTTTGTATTTCACAAGATTATCCTCGTTACTTGCAAACTTAAATTTATTTTCCTGCATTATCATTTCAAGATCTTCATTCCATTTGCATTCTTTTGTTAGAACATCTGCAATCATGTCTTTCTGTCCATCCAGCCAACTGAAAGACTCAATACAGCCCTCAGTCAACATGTCCTTCATCTCCTGTATGCTGTTCCTGAGAAGCCTTTCCTCAACCTGCTTGGTACTCCCAGCAGATTCTAGCATGGGTATTGAATCTGTGAACAATTTGATTGGAATTTTCTTTCCATACTGACCAAATAATAACTGTTCAATCTGACTCGCAAAAAACTGACTGTTATCAATAATCTTAGTCATACTTCTGGTTTCAGCCGCCTTTGCAGAATGGCATACCTTCTGGATAGTCTTTGACTTCCAGTAAATAGGGACCACACGTCCATTTCTCTTACTTCCTAGTAAAATCAGATTCCCTCTTATGCTTCTCTCATGTGTATTAAAGGAAGCATCTGTAAATCCATATCTTCAAAATATTCTTTTTTATCAACTCTTGTAAATTCTACTTTATTTGGTCTCTCATTTATCTTATCAATCACAAAATTTATCTTTTTAAGATCTTTCAATGTAGCACTACTATTTTTCTTGGACATCTGCAATGCTGTGATAGAAAGTTCAGGTCTTGTATTGGCTGCTAACCAGCTAAACTTTCCTACATACTTGCGAAATACTTTCAGTTCCTGACTAGTCAAAAGTTCACTAGCTTTTCCTTTCCTGATATCTTCCACTTTCTCAAGACTCCTCGCATAATCATCCATTGAGATTGTTATTCCAGTTTCTGTTTTGATGATATCTATCCCTGTGAACCGAAATTTATTCTTTTCTATCTTTGAAACTTGTAATTTTTCTTTACACAAGTCTGTTACTTTCTTTACAAATCCTTTTGTACCAGCTATCGAAAAATCATCTACATGAGTAAGTATCATACCAATCAGATTTCCTTCACTCTGCTGATAGTAGTATGCCTCATCTCCACTCACGGTCTTCAGACCTTCTTCCTTGAAAATCTGCTGAACTTTCAGCCAAAATTTTCTACTGGCATCATTCAATCCATATAATGGTTTTCTGAGTTTCCAAATAATGTTTTCTTTTTTTAAATCCTTTGGAGGTTCTACAAATACATTCCTGTTAAGTGTGTTTGACTGTAAAAATGCTGCTTTGATGTCAATAGACTGAAGCTCAAAATTCTCATTTGCAGCCAAGGACAAGAAGACTTTCATGCTTTCACGCATAGCTGTTGGTGAATCAGCTTGGGGTTTTTCTTTTTCATGAAATCCCTTGGCGACAATTCTCCCTTTGTAATCAGTTTTTTGTCCGTCATGCTTCTCCTTTTTCGTGATCACCCATCTGCTGCCTATCTTTTCTTGCCCTACATCTTCCACTTCTTCAAAAGTGTCAAAAAGTAACAAATTTTCATATTCTTTCTTCTTTGCTTCTAACACTTCTGGCATCTTGTGATATTTAACAGGCAATTCCACTACATAACTTGTTATTTCCTCATAAAAACACTCGGTTTTTTCTGAAGTCAACCAGAATGCTCCAATGAAATCCTTCTCAGTCTCCTCTTTATTATCTTGAGATCTTGTCTTCATTCTTAGATTACTGGCTGGAGGATCCACTGATATTTTCTCTTCTCCTGCCATTTTTGGAGTAGAATCCACTGCTTTTGCTTCGTTGTTTACTTCTCTTGAAATTTCCGAAGGAATATTTCTTTGAGAGCAAAGTTGTACTTTGCAACTGGCTACTTTCTTTAAATCGCCATTCGCCCAAATGTAAACATCTCTTCCTCTGTGTGTGAAAACCTTTACTGGACCACACCAGGCTTTTTTCATTTTATCTTGGTAAAATACCATATCCCCCTCTTTGTAAATGATGTTATTAAATTTATTGTTTTGCTGTTGTGAAGCCCTTTTCAGCTTTGAAGAATATTCAGCTTCCCTGAATTGCTTGGTGATCGTGTGATGTCTCTCGATCATTAACTTCACATTCTCACTGTCAAACATCGACTCAGTGGCGACATTTCCTGTAGAAATTCCAGGTATTGTTACAGCCTTTCCTGTCACCAACTGCATATCCTAAAATACTGGTGTTTGTATTATGAGTCCAAGCAGCCATCTCTACAGCCTTCTTTAAATCAATTTTCTTATCTGCCTCTCGAATTTTCTTCACCGTCATATCTGCAGAATAATGGTTACGTTCGTTTATTCCATTGCTCCAGGGTGAGTAATTTGGACCAAATTTTACTTCAAAACCTAGTTTTGAAGCAAACTCTTTAACTTCGTGGTTCTTAAACTCTGGTCCGTTATCTGCCCAGTATCCTTGAGAAGGGAACCCAAACCTCCAGTTCCATGCTGTGTTGAGAGATTCAACCACTGACTCGGCGGTTTTATCCTTCAAAACAGCTCCTTGAATAAATCTGGTGAAGGAACAGATCATCCATAATACATAAGTCTCTCCATATTGTTTTAAGTCCATGGTTACAAATTGATTAAAATCAGAAACTATTGGTAATGCAACTTTAGGTGTGCCCTGGGATCTCTTACATTTTTTACATATATTGCAGTTTTCACACACTTCTTTTATTGTTTCTCGCATTTTCTCATTAAGTTTTCCTGCATTCCTATATGCATGAAGTAGTTGATTTTCATTCTTGTGGTTGGTTACTTCATGAATCTTCTTCACATTCTCATAACTCTCTACATCTACTTCCTTCTTCAAGTAAAATACAGTCGCGTCTGTAGTCCAAAATGCTCTATCCTCATACAGCTGAAGAACCATATGACCTCCTGCAGTATACATACATTCGAACTCACGGGTTGGGTCGACGTTGATTGTCACTTTATCTCTATGCATACTTAGATCCATTTTCCATTTCTTCATAGTATTTCTACCACACAACAATGGCACATTTTCGGCATCCAGCACAAAAGCTTCAAGCAAAATCCTTCTGAAAGTATCAGATTTTTCAGATTCCTTTATTGTTATTGGTATTTCTATAATTTCCTTACTTTCATATATTCTACTTGGACCAAATCTGAATTTTTGGAAACAACTCCTTTTATGCAAATTTTCTTTCTTAATACCATTCTTCTTCAGATATATTTCTAGCCAACTTTTTCCAACTAAGCTACTTGGACAACCAGTATCCAAAACCAGAGCTCCTACTTCGGTAACTTCTTTAGCAAAAACATTTTACGTACGCTGATATCTACATCAATGATCTCTGATACTTCTTCCATACTTACAAAATTCACATTCTTTCCTTTCTTCGACATTTCTTCAATCTTTTCCTAGATTTTTGCTACATTTTCTTCGACCATAATATTATTACTCTTTCAGTCAAATTTTGCTGCTGTTTCCGATCATTTGAAACAGGCTTACTATTAGAAGATGATCTTCCATTTGAAAATGGCCTACCATTGGAGTATGGTCTAAAACTGGACGACTGCCTCGAAGATGATCCTGGTCTTGATGGTGTCCGCGAGGGAGCTCTCCTATATGTTCCAGACTGAGTCCTCCAAAATCCAGGATTAGAATCTGATCTACGAAATCTATGAAAATCAGGTCTTTGCTTAAAATTTTGCCATCTTTGCCATCTACTTCTATTTTCGCCATAGTGAACCGAAGACAAATTCTCAGATGATCCTGAAAATTTAGTTCTAATATTTCTATTATTTTCGATTTTTAACTTTCTGTATTCGATCTTCAGAAGATTAAAAACTTCATTGTCTTCTCGCGGTCTCCTATCAGTTCCATCATGTGTCTCCATGGCATCCATCAGTCTTCTTTTCTCTTCTGCATTAATATTCCCCCGATCATATGCTTTTTCTACCATCATAACACCTAACAAGTAATACAAATGTACAGTAACTTCCTCTCTCATACAATCACAGATCAAGACTTCAAACTTGTCCCAGTAAGTTTCATTAGTGTCCTCTTCCTTTACGGAAAATTCCAAGATTGACCTGAGAACATCAATACACTTCTCTGCTGTAGTTTTTGCATACTTTTGCTTAAGAATTTCCAAAACTGCTGCTACATTTTTGTTTAGAGCCTCAGATGTTTTATCCAATAGCACAGAAACAACATAATCTTTGACATTATTATTTTTCTTCAGGCTCTCTACTAAATCAGTATACTTGGTAAAATTATCATCCTTGTTCGAGGTATTCCACGCTTCTACTTCTTGAAAAAACTTTTCAAAAGTTTGACCAACCCAGATTGGAGGAGGTTTCGCTTTAGTAATCTGTGTTGATCTTTTCGCTTCCAATCCTTTGGCAATTTCTTCACCAATAGTTTTTCCCATTGTAATGATTGCTGTTAAATCATAAGCACCTTCCTTTACCACACTTGTCGAAATATCTTTATGCATAATTTTGATATGCTGTTCCTTTTCCATCCTGTTCATGAAATTCTTTTTACATATATCACATTTAATAGCCGATTTTCTTGTGTCCATACGTGCCACATTTACAGAAAACATTCCATGTGCAGATAAAGTATCTTCTATCATATCTACTTCATCCTGGGTCCATTTCCTATTTGGGTCACAATCCTTTTCATCCTTTATGTGGCCAAGCAAAGGTCCTCCACAATTTTTACAATGATGAAAGATAAAACTACCATCGGTTTTCTGAATATGACCAAATTTTTCAAGTTCACAAATCTCTTTGTTCAAGTCCATGCTTTCTCTGTACATAGCATCCATTTTAATTTAATTTTTCTTAAACACCAGAGGGATTTTCAGGGCAACCTTCAGCTTAAATTTTCGAAATGTTTAATTTTGAAAATTTTAACTTAATTTATCTTTATAAAATTACAAGAAAAAAATACACGCATACTAGAGGTCTCATAAATTTTCTTGGGTGTAAAACTTCTCACTCAGAATTTTCTTTGAAGCGTCAACCTATGTCAACCAGCGTCAACTTTTCAATAGAAGAAGTAATACTGGTAATATAAGTAATACCTCTTGTTGTCTTCTTCCTACATGAGGAACCTTACACTCCGCATATCATCTTAGGGGGAGCTTTTTGGCGGGAAAAGTTCAAGTTCCTTTGTTCATCTAAACATAGCTGATGGTTGACCCCTCCACCCCCCTTGGTAAGGGTGTTTTACTCCATGTTTTCTGGCATTTTAGACTTTACAAAAATTTTTCACAAAACTTTCGGAACTTGTTAATCACAAGAAAACACTTGTTAATCTCGATGTCTTCTCTGACTTGTATACCAGGTCCGGGATTCGATGACGTGTCTGCTACCATCTGTTATATCCCAATTGTACTTGGTGGAATAATCAGAAATAATACCGATGTTCTTAAATCTTCTTTATTTGTCTTCAACCGAAGCTACAGTAATCCTCTTAATCCAATAGCTATATACAGACTGGCGAGATAAGTATTTACGTAGCCAGAGGTAAATGTTAACTGCTCTTTGGTAAATGATCACCAACCCAATATAACAACATATTTATAAAACTGCTGTACTTTAAACAAGCCCTTTGTTACATTACTAATAACAGCTAGTTATACCCTCTTGTTCTATCATAAATAAATATAAATGTAAGGTATATCAGTCAGCAATTATAGTATGAATATATTGGTGACCAATTATCTCTCTCTCTCTCTCTCTCTCTCTCTCTCTCTCTCTCTCTCTCTCTCTCTCTCTCTCTTAAAGCCTTGCCTTTCACGGTAAACAGCGTGAATACGAATACAAATATTCTTCTAAACACATAAAAATCAGTGCAAATGTTATAAATTATCTAAAAACTTTAAAGATGGAAATACAACTAACTTTCTTACACCTGTTTTAAAATGAATCAAATATGAAAACTTTTTTATTATAAATTAAAGACTTTTTTTATCAACGCCAATACATACTGTGTCGACGTTATCAAGTGAATTCTATGCTTATAAAGGTTTATTTAACACTAGTGCAATTAAAATCTATGAAGAGGTATCTATATTTTTACTGTGTACGATTGTCTTCTCTCTCTCTCTCTCTCTCTCTCTCTCTCAATTAAAATATATTATGCAAAAGATTACTGGATGATAATATGATCAGGTGTACCTTTATCCTGCACCAAACAAGATTAAACGCGTTTAAAGCTTCGTATTCATTGTATCTTTGAGGTGCACCGGGTAAATAATCGTGACAATAAATGGTAATAAAATGATTGTGAAAATTAAAACAAAATGCAGTTATCATTATTCGATCGATCATAATATGAGTAGTGGTGAGGATACTAGAATATTTTACAAAGTTACAATATTAGATTCAGATGTGTCATCTATAAAAGTCAATTCCATTTTCATCGACGTTTTTCTTCCCTGTAACATCATTTAAGTCCTAAATATCTTATCACATAGGCCTGTGAAACCGTTTCGCCAAATAGATATGATAGTGACGCAGGAGTTTACCCACCACATTTCAAAACCTTATGTCAGTCACATTATCATCATCATCATCTCTCTCTCTCTCTCTCTCTCTCTCTCTCTCTCTAAAGTAAAAGGATTTTTCATCTCAAAACAAAACAACAATGACAAAAATACACTCACTCACTCAAAAAAAAAAAATAAATAAATAAATAATTAAAAAACCAGGAGCCCAAGTGAGGGTTCTGCAAAATCGGAAATCAGTGATGCCTATTTTATATATTCATGACTCCTCGAGTCCTGACTGACCCTGAGGTCGAGTGCCGCTGGAATTCTTTCTGAACATCCACTAATGGATTTTCCTTTCTCCTTTCTCATTGTTTCTTGAGTTATCAATGACCAATTTTCATAATAATTGGACTTCGATATTTCATTTTCCGATTTCTTCCATTTCCCGCAATGACTTCCGTAAATCGATTTTTTTTTTTCAGTCCTGCGTTTATAGCGTTTATTCGTTACATAACGAATGATGTAACGGACAAATTGTGACTATTCAAGTAAAATTATTGCTTTATTCACCATTGTCATGGTTGCAACATTTGCTGATTCCGCTTTCTTCGGAAATGGTTTGTTAAGCTATTTTACTTCATTATGCTTTTATGTACAAACACACACAGACGCACATACGCACGCATTTAAGTCACATGTCAGGTAACAGCTTTCAAACGCGAGGTGTAAGAAAGTGAGTTATTTAATGTTTTTATTTTATTTAATTATTAATTTATTTATTTTGCTTGTATAATTAGAAATGAGTACGGGAGCTCATTTTAATATATTGGGCTGGTCAGTTTGGCTTTTGTGTACTATCTATTTTATGGCATTTTCTCCTGTTATTACAAAGAATACCTTATTCTATGTAGAATTATTAACGTTTACGTTGAACCGAGACGAAACAAATGAAGTTATAACTGCCAAACTATTAGCAAATAACCTGGAAAGCCGTGCAGTATTTTCAACTTTAAAAATTCCAAAATTTCTATGCAATTAAAAGGTTAAAGGTATTGCGTATTTACAAATAATATTCCGCTGGAATTTGTGAAGCGCCAAGTTTCAAGCATTTAGTTTATGTACAGATAAATGGCCTGATTATATAAGTTCTCGGCTTTTTGGTGTATACTATGGTGTTTCAGAAAAACCCTGTTACGAGGGTGTTAGGAGAAGGGGGCGGGGGTTTGGGTGATGGTGGGTGTTGTGTGTGGGGTGGAGGAAGGGTGTATTATATACTTTATGACACCTAATTTCTTATGATGAAATAACACTGACTTTATTATTACAAAGGATAAGTTAATTTCAATATTTACCAAAAAGAAGAAAAAAAGATAATCTTTATATCATAACTATATCTTTTTTCACTTTTAGCCTATACTTACTTCGTATTTTGCCCTTTCGTTAAAGATCAATTTGGCTTTTCCTCTCGACTCCAGGAGGTCTGGCTTTCGAATGTAAATTGTTGACGTCAAATTAAAAAGAATTTTATTTTGAAAATGAATTTTCTGAATTCGGTATCTTGTTTTCCTATAAGGTAAATATTTATTCGAAGATTTCCTTTTCCTTTGGATTCTGCAGCAATAGAATGTTTGACTCTTGACATCCTACGAAATATTTTGAGAATTGTGGAGAAATGCATTTGGTGGAATACATATTTTCCAGATTTAATGTTTATATTTTTGTTACTGACTGTCAATATTTCCAACTTTGCTGGTATTATGACAATTTGATGCGTCATTATCATCTACATGATACTATTATCATTATTATTTAGATGATGATGATGATGATGATGATGATGATGATGATGATGATGATGATGATGATTATTATTATTAGTGAAGAAATTCACAATGATGTCAGTGTAGATATAGAATATTAAAGTATAAATAAATCTAGAGCTTTCGAGAACCTGCTCGGGTCACCTTGATAAGGAATATCGAGCAGATTCCTAATATATACTGACACTGATGTCATAATAGATTTCTTCGCCATTTTAGTGACTCATGCGATTATTATTATTATTATTATTATTATTATTATTATTATTATTATTATTATTATTATTATTATTATTATTATTATTATTATTATTATTATTATTATTATTATTATTATTATTATTATTATTATTATTGAAAATAATGGTTATTTCAGCCGCGATCATTTTGTATAGAATATATTGTATAAAATGCAGCTCGGCATCTTCCATATTATTATTATTATTATTATTATTATTTTTTTTTTTTTTTTTTTTTTTTTTTTTTTTTTGCTCTATTACAGTCTCCAATTCGACTGGGTGGTATTTATAGTGTGGGGTTCCGGGTTGCACCCTGCCTCCTTAGGAGTCCATCACTTTTCTTACTGTGTGTGCCGTTTCTAGGATCACACTCTTCTGCATGAGGCCAGAGCTACTTCAGCCTCTAGTGTTTCTAGATTCCTTTTTCAGGGATCTTGGGATCGTGCCTAGTGCTCCTATGATTATGGGTACGATTTCTACTGGCATATCCCATATCCTTCTTATTTCTATTTCCAGATCTTGATACTTGTCCATTTTTTCCCTCTCTCTCTTCAACTTTGGTGTCCCATGGTATTGCGACATCAATGAGTGATACTTCTTCTTGACTTTGTCAATCAACGTCACGTCTTGTCTGTTTGCACGTATCACCCTATCCGTTCTGATACCATAGTCCCAGAGGATCTTTGCCTGATCGTTTTCTATCACTCCCTCAGGTTGGTGCTCGTACCTCTTATTACTGCAAGGTAGCTGATGTTTCTTGCACAGGCTCCAGTGGAGGGCTTTTGCCACTGAATCATGCCTCTTTTTGTACTGGTTCTGTGCAAGTGCCGGGCATTCGCTTGCTATGTGGTTTATGGTTTCATTTTTCGTATTGCACTTCCTACATATGGGAGAGATGTTATTTCCGTCTATTATTCTTTGAACATATCTGGTTCATAGGGCCTGATCTTGTGCCGCTGTTATCATTCCTTCAGTTTCCTTCTTTAGCTCTCCCTTCTGAAGCCATTGCCATGTGTCATCGCTGGCTAGTTCTTTAGTCTGTCTCATGTATTGTCCGTGCATTGGTTTGTTGTGCCAGTCCTCTGTCTGTCTGTCATTCTCCTGTCTCTGTATATTTCTGGGTCTTCGTCTACTTTTATTAGTCCTTCTACCCATGCACTCTTTAGCCACTCGTCTTCACTGGTTTTCAGATATTGCCCCAGTGCTCTGTTCTCGATGTTGACGCAGTCCTCTATACTTAGTAGTCCTCTCCCTCCTTCCTTTCGTGTTATGTATAGTCTGTCCGTATTTGCTCTTGGGTGTAGTGCCTTGTGAATTGTCATATGTTTCCTGGTTTTCTGATCTACGCTGCGGAGTTCTGCCTTCGTCCAGTCCACTCTTCCTGCGCTGTATCTGATTACTGGCACTGCCCATGTGTTTATGGCTTTTATCATATTTCCGGCGTTGAGTTTTGACTTGAGTATCGCCTTGAGTCTCTGCATATATTCTTTCCTGATCGTGTCCTTCATCTCTTGGTGTTTTAAATCCCCTCCTTCCATTATTCCCAGGTATTTGTATCCTGTCTCATCTATGTGTTTGATGTTGCTCCCATCTGGTAGCTTTATCCCTTCAGTTCTCGTTACTTTGCCTTTTTGTATGTTGACTAAGGCGCATTTTTCTATTCCAAACTCCATCCTGATGTCCCCAGATACAATCCTTACAGTCTGGATTAGGGTATCTATTTCCTTGATGCTCTTATTATTATATTATTATTATTATTATTATTATTATTATTATTATTATTATTATTTATTATTATTTTATTATTATTATTATTATTATTATTATTTTTAAGGCACCCTGTGGAATTAACAACATTAAATATGTGAGCTATAACATAAAATCATATACAATGAATGAGCACAACAAATGATCACAATGACTTTAAAGAGAGGAAAATATCAGAGTATTCACCAAGGATATGTTTAAATTCACCAAAACAATCTCAGTAATAAGGAAGAAATATAAAGTTCACGATGTGTAACTTTCTTGTAGGCAGGGCAAAACAAGCTCACTAAAACGAACCTTGATTTGCGAGAAAGGAGATTTTAACAAATAAAACTAGAAAAAATGTAAACAGGTGAGATGGGAACACAGGCAAATATTTTCCTGGCAATCCACCGTGAAAGAGATCTTTAACTGAACTGTCCGTCACACTATTGGAAGCACATGCAAAATGCATAAGAAGGAAAAGCATCTCCTCAAGCAATTGAACTCGCTTCCGTGACTGTGGAAATCCAGGGTACAGGGACAATGGCATTTACTTCATTTACATAAACACTAAAGGAGGCAGCTATTTCCTGAAAAACCACTTGCATAGAGAGCTATCCAGAGAAAATGTATATACCTTCATTCGCACGCAATTACTTCGTCGTATTTAAATTTCTGTTGTGCACATTATAATAACATATATTAGCCGTCAATCTTCATTTACAAAAAAAAAAATAATGGTTTAAATACGAATACGAAGAACTTCAAAGATGAACTTGTTACATCATTATACTACCAATGTTTTCCGACGATCATTTTTGCGAGCAGCAAAGGTGATGATAGTTTTCATTCTTTATGAAATGGATCCAGCTGGAATTAAAGGATGTTTCCTGTAACATGTTGGATAATAAAGCTTAATTTCATTGTTAAAGCGTTAGTGCTACGAAAGAGAGAGGTGCAGAGGTGAATGTTTTTAGTATATTTCCAGATATAAATATTCGACAAGACTTTATCTTAACTTAGAAAGACCGCGCGTGTCTAGCATATATAAATTATGGAACAAGGGAAAACAATACAGATGCTGAAATTTATTTATGAAATATTAAAAAAATTATGCAACAGTTGATACGGGAGCAATGGAAAAAATACATAAAAATAGAATTAGAGATAGGGGTCAATATGTGATGCAAGAAAGGAAGCGAAGAGTAAAAAGGTAAACGATTATGTTTTGCGTGAGTTTCGTCATGAAGCAAAATGAAAATGAAAGATTATTGCTCACTGTGCTTATATTCCATATCAAAGAGGAACATAGCATGTAAATTATCGCGAAAATTATTCATTTAAGAGGAGCAAAAACTTTTTCCAAATGCTGGAACGGGTGTGACTAAAAATGCAACGTGAGCTTTAAGTGTTTCAAGTCTAAGTAAATACTGCTGGCAACTCATTCTATTTTTGAGAAGTGGCTTTAAAGCTGTAAAAATATGGTTTTGTAGGCCATTCGTGTACGGTCGTTAAATGCTGAAGGGGTGTCAGGATAATAGTGTTTATTTCGAAGGTCAATATGTATTTGTATACTTTATTATCTTTGCTTAAATGATTGAACGCATATATCATATATACGTAAAGACAGACAGACAGTTATATATACATAAACCTACTAGGAATCATACTTATGAAATATACTCCTGAGGTAGCTATGAAGTTGCTATTACTTTGTATTTTTTTTATTAGAAAAAGTCATAAGAGCATCTACATAATTGTCAACATAATGTAATTTGTCAACAACAGAATTTATTTGTATGATAAACTTTTTTATGACTTGAAACTTTCATGTTTATTTTGATATGTAGTATTAACTTTATGTAACATTATAGTTTTCGTTGGGAAAAACTCTACCAGGAGAGTTCATAAAATGTTCTGAAGGGTCCACAGTAACATAAATGTTCAAAGTTCGGGCAAAACTTGATAAATACTTTATAAAAGCTTTCGAACCCTTCTCTGGTTTCATCTTTGAAACCTTATATAAGGTATTTATAAAGTTTTACACCAACTTTTAACAATTATATTGTTTTGGACCCTTTAGAACATTATAGTTTTTTTTTTTTTTTTTCTTAGCGCTTTTTTTTCCGTAAAGCTTCTCAGTTTCAAACCAGATGAGGAAGGTCGCATTGGAAAAAATCAATCAGAAACATTTTGGAGCGAATCAGATCGCGGTTGTTTATCGCAGTCGCTCGAACCTCCTAAATTTCAGGGCCTCTCAGCCGCAGGGAATTCCCATTATCGTACGTTACAATGACAGGAGTGATGGAAGTTGTCAAATGTATTCTATATAATAAATGACAATCCGATTTGGAGCAGCAAACCTGATTAAAGTTGCACATTAGTCATCATAATGGGAGGTTTTAATGTCCATATTTTCATCAATAATCCATAAGGTGTTACTGTACCAGACGCCTTCAATTAATATGAATAAACTTTAGGCTGTGAAGATCATTAGAGGGATTGGATCTCTTATATTTGTGAATGTTCGTTTTATATAAGTCTATGGATAACCTGCTTATTTATAATCCTTCCTTCATGAATCCACCATGTAACTGAAAGGAGGAGCTAAAATTACAAGTAAAAAATGAGCGGATGGTGGCCTATCCTATAGCGTTGCCAGTCGCGCGATCATGGCTAAGTTTAACTTAAATAAAAAAAATCTACTGAGGTAGAGGGCTGCAATTTGGCATGGATGATCACTATACCACTTTGCATCCCTCTAGAGTCTCAGTCGTTTTTAAGATCTGATGCAGAACAGAAAAGTACCGAGAGAAAAAGTGCGGACGGACTGACAAAACCACCTCAATAGTTTTCCTTTACACACAACTAAAACCGATCCCGAGGACTAGACTCGTCGCCATAACAATCAAGAATTGTTCAAGCAACATGGCAACTTTAGAAGCAAGTAAATCCACAAAATGACTCAGTAGCTTCACCTCTCTCTCTCTCTCTCTCTCTTTCTCTCTCTCTCTCTCTATCTCTCTCTCTATCTCTCTCTCTCTCTCTCTCTCTCTCTGTAAAGTGGACCTTTCGCTCTTGGTTTTCTCAAATTACAGCAAGAATTACTGTTATAAAATATCGGTCTTACTGATTAATGCTATATTTCTCAATTTACTTTACAACGAACTCCACAGTATACTCTCCCATAAGTTTAACATCTGTTACTGAGCGTCATAAGAACAGCGATTTCTATTATTTTTATTTGAGGATTATTATAAAAGACTTCCGGCCATCTTTGTAGATCTTTTAACATTATCTGAAATTTGATTCAAGAGGCTGTTAATTGGTTACTAAATCTTCCTAAGTCTCTAAGTGTTACAAACGCCCTTCCTCAAGATCCTTTCAACGACTTCTAAACGGTTTTTGTCACGCTATTTCCCCAAATTACAATAGGCTTTTAATCAGTTTTATGTAATTATTCAACCCTATTTTTTGTTCTATGTAAAAGAAAACCATTTAGATGGCTTTGTCTGTCCGTCCGCACTTTTTCTGTCCGCCCTTATAACTTAAACATTACTGAGGCTAGAGGGTTGCAAATTGGTATGTTGATCATCCACTTTCCAATCATCAAACATACCAAATTGCAGACCTCTAGTCTTACTATTTTTTTTTTTTATTTAAGGTTAAATTCAGCCATGATCGCGCGTCTTGCCAAAAACATAGGCCACCACCGGTCTGTGGCAGAAAGTTTGATAAGCCATGGCTGAAGGTTGGATGGGCCGTGGCTGAGAGTTTCATAGACCATTTTATACGCTGTACAGAAAATTCGACTGGCTTCTGAGCATTTTCTACCTTCTTTCCATGGGGACGCTTTCCGTAGAACCTTTGTGTTTGCTCCGTTTCTGCAGTATGTGTCTTACTATATTTGACCCTCTACACGTCATGAGTAGTGGGTAACTTATGGCCTTGTGAAGTGACTACCCTACAATACATTAGAACGACTATATTTCCGCTTCAACTCATTTTTCCTTATTTTATACATAAGGAAAAAGGATTACATAAATATTATCTATAACTTATTATGTATACGCTTAATAATGATAGGTTCTTAGCCAATTACCCGGACAATCGAACGATTGTCGGGCAAAATACCTGTACACCGTCGAAGAGGGTACTTTATTCGGTCTACATTTTTTTCTAATATCAGTGTCAGATATTGGTTATGGAGTTTGTTTATATCTTAAACATATCTTAGATTAATTACAAGTTAGAAGGCTCTCCTAATCACTGACGTTAGCACAACATTTACGTAAAATTAAAATACAACGAAAAGCTGTTGAACCCTTTTGGAAAATCCGTTATATTTTATGGCTCTGCCAAATTTCACGTAAATGACATAATTCATTCCTATAAAATGATAAAGATAATTTATGTAGTTGTTATTTGTTTATTTATAACAATGTTTCCGTTATATAAGGAGTAATGATTTAGATACATAAACAGTAATAAAGGTTTTCAGAAAGAGCTTTATGGAGGAGTTTATTATAATTTCATCGAGTTTCATAACATCAAGAGAACTTGTACTTTTTCATAATACTGTCTAGATAGAGTTATTAATAATTAAGGAATTATCGCTTACTTATTTCTTGTTTATTAAAAAAAAATCGATATTTCAGATATATCTATTTCAGCAAACCATTGGCACGTAGTCATAACTGTATATTAGTATAATCTGCTGTCCTTAAAAATAATATTTTCCTATCTGCGTTTGTCGATAGATTCCAAAGCATAAATCTGCATCAGCAGGAAACAACTGTGTCCTTTTTCGCATTTGGGATTCATTTGCTGCTTTTGTGAAAAGAATATGACCTGCAAACGGCCATTGTAGAACTGATGCCTCAGGTATTGTTAGCAGAGAGAGAGAGAGAGAGAGAGAGAGAGAGAGAGAGAGAGAGAGAGAGAGAGAGAGAGAGAGATCTTTACAGAGGGTTTTAAGATTATGCTTTCACCTTGATAAGTAACAACCCCTTGTTATAGAAATATGTTGTTCCTTGACAAAGTCACTTCAATAAAGTTTTCTATCTAAGTTGTTATAACCAAACTTTACTTGCCAACTGAAGTAGAGTCTTAGCCAGAAGAGGCCCGTATATTCACATACCTCCAATCCCTCATTCCAACAATAAATAATTAATGGGTACTCATGTCATATCCCTGGAGTTATCGTAAACGCCTAAATCTTGCGTGAAGAATATAATTCAAAATGTATGTTGAAAAGCGTGTTCTTTTCGCTTTGAGAGAACTTACTCTTGTCGAAGTTGAAGTTCATTTCTGAAGTATTTGTGATTTCTCGTTTTTCTTTGGATATCTTCACGACGAGTTATTCGTATGAGCAATTTTTAATTGCCAAGTGGTTCAGTTATTGTGTAGACAAGAGATCAGTAAACTTGCTTGGTCGATATATTATTATTATTATTATTATATTATTATTATTATTATTATTATTATTATTATTATTATTATTATTATTATTATTTATTTATTTATTTATTTTTTTTTTTTTTTGCTCTATCACAGTCCCCTCCAATTCGACTGGGTGGTATTTATAGTGTGGGGGTTCCGGGTTGCATCCAGCCTCCTTAGGAGTCCATCACTTTTCTTACTATGTGTGCCGTTTCTAGGATCACACTCTTCTGCATGAGTCCTGGAGCTACTTCAGCGTCTAGTTTTTCTAGATTCCTTTTTCAGGGATCTTGGGATCGTGCCTAGTGCTCCTATGATTATGGGTACGATTTCCACTGGCATATCCCATATCCTTCTTATTTCTATTTTCAGATCTTGATACTTATCCATTTTTTCCCTCTCTTTCTCTTCAACTCTGGTGTCCCATGGTATTGCGACATCATGAGTGATACTTTCTTCTTGACTTTGTCAATCACGTCACGTCTGGTCTGTTTGCACGTATCACCCTATCCGTTCTGATACCATAGTCCCCAGAGGATCTTTTGCCTGATCGTTTTCTATCACTCCCTCAGGTTGGTGCTCGTACCACTTATTACTGCAAGGTAGCTGATGTTTCTTTGCACAGGCTCCAGTGGAGGGCTTTTGCCACTGAATCATGCCTCTTTTTGTACTGGTTCTGTGCAAGTGCCGGGCATTCACTTGCTATGTGGTTTATGGTTTCATTTTTTCGTATTGCACTTCCTACATATGGGAGAGATGTTATTTCCGTCTATCGTTTCTTTGAACATATCTGGTTCTTAGGGCCTGATCTTGTGCCGCTGTTATCATTCCTTCAGTTTCCTTCTTTAGCTCTCCCTCTGTAGCCATTGCCAATTGTCATCGCTGGCTAGTTTCTTTAGTCTGTCTCATGTATTTGTCCGTGGCATTGGTTTGTTGTGCCAGTCCTCTGTTCTGTCTGTCTTTCTCCTGTCTCTGTATATTTCTGGGTCTTCGTCTACTTTTATTAGTCCTTCTTCCCATGCACTCTTTAGCCACTCGTCTTCATGGTTTTCAGATATTGCCCCAGTGCTCTATTTTCGATGTTGAACGCAGTCCTCTATACTTAGTAGTCCTCTCCCTCCTTCCTTTCGTGTTATGTATAGTCTGTCCGTATTTGCTCTTGGGTGTAGTGCTTTGTGTATTGTCATATGTTTCCTGGTTTTCTGATCTATGCTGCGGAGTTCTGCCTTCGTCCATTCCACTATTCCTGCGCTGTATCTGATTACTGGCACTGCTCATGTGTTTATGGCTTTTTATCATATTTCCGCCATTGAGTTTTGACTTGAGTATCGCCTTGAGTCTCTGGATATATTCTTTCCTGATCGTGTCCTTCATCTCTTGGTGTTTTATTTCCCCTCCTTCCATTATTCCCAGGTATTTGTATCCTGTCTCATCTATGTGTTTGATGTTGCTCCCATCTGGTAGCTTTATCCCTTCAGTTCTCGTTACTTTGCCTTAGGGTATCTATTTCCTTGATGCTCTTACCATACAGTTTGATGTCGTCCATGAACATCAGATGGTTGATTCTGTTGCCTCTTTTCTTGAGTTGGTACCCGGCATCCATCTTCTGTAGTACTTTGTCATGGGAATCATGGCTACTAAGAAGAGTAGTGGGGACAGTGAGTCACCCTGGAAGATCCCTCTCCTGATATTAACCTCTGCTAGTCTTATTCCAGAGCTTGTAAGTATTGTATTCCAGTTGCGCATTGTATTTTTGAGGAAGCTGATGGTGTTTTCCTCTGCCCCATATATTTTCAGGCATTCTATTAGCCATGTGTGTGGTATCATGTCGAAGGCTTTCTTATAGTCTATCCATGCCATGCTTAGGTTGGTTTTCCTTCTCCTACTGTTCTTCATTACCATTTTGTCTATCAGGAGCTGGTCTTTTGTGCCCTACACTTCCTTCTGCAGCCTTTCTGTTGGTGGGGGATGGTGTTTGTCTCCTCTAGGTAGTTGTATAGCCTTTCACTGATGATACCTGTTAGTAACTTCCACAATATTGGTAGGCAGGTGATAGGCCTGTAGTTTACTGGCTATATTTCCCTTACTCTTGTCTTTTCGTACTACGGATGTTCTTCCTGTGGTCATCCATTTGGGTGCTTGGTGATTTGAGATACAATGCTGGAGTTGTTCTGCTATTCGTGGGTGTAGGGCTTTGAAGTTTTTGAGCCAGTATCCATGGACTTCATCGGGACCTGGGGCTTTCCAGTTTGGCATTTTCTTTAGTTGGTGTCTGACTGTGTCTGTCGTGATCTCTGTGAATCTTGGTTTTATTCTCCCTGTTTCTTCTTCCTTGACTTCCTGGAGCCATGTTGCATGTTTGTTGTGTGATACCGGATTGCTCCATATGTTTTCCCAGAGTCTCTTACTTGGTTCGGCTTCAGGAATTTCTGGGTGGTTGTCTTCCCCTCTTAGTTGGCTGTATAGTCTTTTCTGGTTGGTTCCGAATAGTTTGTTCTGTTGGTATCCCTTATTCCTGTTCATGTACCGTTGGATCTTATGTGCTTTGGCCTTAAGCCTCTGTTTTACATCTTCTATTGTGTTGTTTAGTCACCTCTCTTGTACTTTGTATTTCTCGTTGAGTTTCTCCCTTGTTTTCTTGCTTCTTAGCCTTTTTTCTGCCATCTCTTTCAGTTTACTCAAGTCAGATCTCATCTCCATGATTTGCTTTTCCAGGCGCCTTTTCCAAGGAGGTTACTGTTTTGGTTTCTGTTGGGTTGGTTGTGCTGGTGGTGTTGGTGTTCGAATCCCCATCAGTTCTGCTACTAATCTTGCTCCTGCATATGTCAAGTTATTTGTTTCTGTGATACTGGTGGTGTGTATTATTATTATTATTATTATTATTATTATTATTATTATTATTATTATTATTATTATTATTATTATTATTATTATTATTATTATTATATTCAGGAGACGAACCCTGTTCTTATGGAACAGGTATACGGGGGCCATTGACTTGAAATTCAAGCTTCCAAAGAATATGAAGTTCGTTTGAAAGAAGTAGCAGAAGATAGTAAGAAATAATATAAAAAGATCAGTTATTAGAAAAATAAGGTAAATCAACATAATTAGTAAAAATATTGATACAAATGTAAATATCATTAGAAGTACAAAGACTGTTCATCATTTCATCACCTTTGCGTTTGGTTAAACACTTCCAGGGGTGAAATTTGTTTTCCTTCCGGACTTCATTTCAGACAACCATAATTCTCGTGGCAGAGAAATCTGTTTTTGCCGACAGGAAATTTGCAACTTCCCATGGCGGAATCCGTAACTCATTTACCAGTTTTCCTTCGGTCGAGGTGGTGCATGGACAGGGAGAGAGAGAGAGAGAGAGAGAGAGAGAGAGAGAGAGAGAGAGCAGACTGCCAATGGAACGCCAAGCACCGCTTTCCATTAATAATAATCTAATAAGTTGCGAGTGTTTGCTCGATTGTGCTTTATCAAGTTACGAGATGCATTTCTCGTTTCTGTTATTTATTTATAGCATCCAGTAACTTTTTAAATTGCTATAACGTTCTTTGCTTAGAGGATAACATAAGGAAAAGTTCTTTTTTATAGCTATATTTTTTTATGAATAGAAAAATGTTCTTAATAATTATGTAAAGAAATATGCAGAAAATAGCAAGACGGGAAAAAATCACATTAAAACGTAACCCCGTATAATTAAAAAATATATTCTATTTGTGTCTAGGTCACTTAAAATGTCGTAATACACATTGTCGCCAACAAATTTCTTTCTGTTACAACTGTTATATAGTGCAATGTTTTTGTGACCATGAATGGCTTGATTCAGTCTCATAGACTCTGACGATGAAGCCTTGGCGGAGGTTTAAGGGGCGAGTTTATCTTTTGGAAAATTTCTTTTTGTGCATTGGGGCGGGGCGGGGTCCGTCCTTGATTTATCAGTTAAAGAATGATTTGGGATTAGCTATTGGGAAACTTCTTTCGTACTTTGTCTCTCTCGCTCTCACTCATTATACTATACATATATATATCACACATATCCACAGGTGAAAAATAAGAGGACCTACACCCTGTCTCTTATTTTTCACCTGTGGATATGTGTGATAAATGAATCCCGTGCTAAAGTGATTATAATCATACATATATATATATATAGTATATATATATATATATATATATATATATATATATATATATATATATATGCATATATATCATTTATATATATATATATATTATCTATGTATATATATATTATATATATATATATATATATATATATATATGTATATATATATATACATATCATTTAGCTACAAATGTCCTTTAATATCTAATTCGCTCTAACTCGAATTTATATATTTTCATATATGTACCGAAGGGGAATTTTTAGTCGATAATAATTTCGTTCCCTCATGGGATTGAACACCGTCCAACGGACAGGAACGAAATCAGGACCGACAGTGACGTTATCAATTCGGCTAATTGATAACGTCACTGTCGGTCCTGATTTCGTTCCTGTCCATTGACAGTGGTTCGATCCAATGAGGGGACTAAATTATTATCAGCTAAAAATTCCCCTTCGATACATATAGAAAATAATCAATTCCGAGGTTTTAGAGGGAAATTAGATGTTTAAAAGGACATTTTGTATATGAAATATATCAATTCCGAGGGTAGAGCGAATAGATGTTTAAAGGACATTTGTAGTTAATGATTTATATGAATCACGGTGATGTGATAATTATCTATCTATCTATATATATATATATATATATATATATATATATATATATATATATATATATATATATATATATATATATATATATAAGTCATATCACATTACCGTGATTCATATACATACATCGAGCTACAAATGTCCTGTAATATCTAATTCACTCTACCTTAGAATTAATACATTTTCATATATGCTTAACCAAAGGGGAATTTTATTAGGCGATAATAGAATTGTCGGCGCCCGGGCGCAAACCCGCCAGGACACCATACAAATCCAGGACGTCAGTGAAGCGATTTACCCACTCCACCACCGCAGGAGGCTATAAGTTTATGCCGTCTCTCACCCTCAAATACCTTTCGCGCTCAGGTATTTGAGGGTGAGAGACGGCATAAACTTATCACCTCTTGCGTTGGTGGAGTGGGTAAATAGCTTTGTAGCTCGATATATATAATATATATATATATATATATATATATATATATATATATATATATAATTATATATATATATATATATATATATATATATATATTATATATATAATATATTATAAATATATATGTATTATATATATATATATATATATATTATATATATATAATATATATATATATATATATATATATATATATATGTATATATATATATATTATATATATATATATATATAATATATATATATATATATATATATATATAATATGTGTGTATATAGATATCTATATATATATATATATATATATATATATATATATATATATATATATATATATGTATATATATATATACATATATATATATATATATATATATATATATATATATATATATATATATATATATATAATATATATATATATATATGTGTGTGTGTGTGTGTGTGTGTGTGCGCGTGTGTGTGTGTGGTGTGTGTGTATAACTGAATCACGAAGGTTTGGAACGGTGATAAATCCATAAATAAAGGTATAAGCCACAAGGGGAAAAAATAAACAACGGAGTTCCGTAAGATCTTTCGACGTTCAAACGTCCTTTACTTAGCAGATGAACTGACTTACATATGGAATTGACAATACAAGAAAGGTCGAATAACTGACAGATAGGGATTATAAAGAGATTAGTACCTAGAATCCGACACACCTGGAAGATGAGTAACCTTCCCAAACAAGCATAAACATGGGTACAATTTTAAAAGATTAAGTCAAATCTGCTCAGACACAAGGACAAGACAATTAAAGGATTATTATAGGTGACAGCTATTCAGAACTTTGGTAAACAAAAACATATTCACAATACATATTCACAATACACATTAAACATACATATACAACGAAGATATCTCTAAGGCAACTAATTTTTATTTAAGTCTGTAATTATATCTTTGAGGTCATTCTTAAACATGTTACAAATACAAAGGTCTAAATGAAACAGGCCACGACTATTATTGAAATTACAATGAGAAGTAAGTTGTATTAAAGCAGATTCTAAAAGATTTCGTGATAAGACATCTTTTGACCTTGCAATTACTGAACTACCAATCCAATTTATTCGGTGGTTGTTTTCACTTAAATGAATGAATATTGCATTAGATGTTTGCCCAGTTTTTACAGAATATTTATGCTAGATTAATCTTACTTCTAGGTCCTTGCTTGACTGTCCGAGATAAAATGAGGGATAGTCCATACATGGAATTTTATATATTATGTTGTTGCTTTCTCTGGGGCCATATTTTATTAACATTCCTTTTAGTGTGTTATTACAGGCTTTTAACAATGATTTAATGGTTTCAAATCCGTTAAAATAAGGCAAACTGAGAATGTTCTTAGAATTTTCTTTCTCTGTGTTACTTACACTATAAAACGTTTTGTGAGCTTTATTATAACAATTATCTAATATATGTGAAGGATAACATAAATCTTTCCCTATTTTTCTTATGTATTCAATTTCTTGATCTAAATATTGGGGACTGATAATGCGCAATGCTCGTAAAAACTACTGGGGCTAGAGGGCTGCAATTCGGGATGTTGATCCTCCACCCTCCAATCATCAAACATACCAAATTGCAACCCTCTAGCCTCAGTATTTTTTTTATATTTTATTTAAGGTTAAATTTAGCCATGATTGCGCTTCAGGGAATGCTATAGGGCAGGCCACCACCGGGCTGTGGTTGAAAGTTTCATGGACAGTGGCTCATTCAGCATTAGAAGCTGTACAGAAAACTCGATTGCGCAGAAGAATCTTTGGCTCATATTTTATTTGTTTATATTTAAGAGCAGATAAGTCACTATTATAGCGCTAGTGGAATATGCATTATTTATTGATAAGCTGATATGATGAAAAAACAGTAAAAGGTACATAAAGGAAAAGACATTGAGACAAAGCATAAAATCGAATCTTTACAAATGCTGAAGTATTCGGGTTCCTTTTCCTAAAACATGTGTGAGTGTTTTTTTTTATTTGATTTTTTTAACCAAGCATTTTCTGCCATCTTTTTAAAGACCATAATTCAAACCATCTCAAATTATAGCATATAGATTATGCTCAGTAATTCCACATAATTTTTTTATTACTAAGAAAATAATACAAACAGCACAACATTTACCTATTTATTTGAAAAGATTGATCTTCTTGGTGTGTCTAAGAATATATAGAGT
>NC_087201.1:153096430-153111430 GCF_015104395.2 Macrobrachium nipponense | reverse complement strand
CACGAGGCAAGATGGGTTTAAATGTCGCCTTTTTTTAGGATGTGGAGGGAACCGGGGCCCAATATAGTAGGTTTTCCTGTATTTGTTATTTGCATGTTTGTTTATGAAAGATAGCTTTGTCGCAGTTTTCTGTTCTCTCTTCGATTATCCCATTCATTGAACTGACTGTAGTATAATTTATGTTAAAAAAAGAATAAATAAATAAAAATAAATAAATACACTAGGAAGTCCCAGAGTGTTCATTAGGGTTTGTGATTAGATGGATATCAAAAGTTTCTTATTACAATGAATGATGACCTTAGTTTTATCAGAGAAAGACGGACAAGTCAACTTGGTCGAGAGAGAGAGAGAGAGAGAGAGAGAGAGAGAGAGAGAGAGAGAGAGAGAGAGAGAGAACAGTGACCGGAAACAAAGTGATAAAGAAAATGAGAATTTGGTGGTTTCATCTCTTTTGATGAACCCTGTAGTTAAGGCAATAAAAGTAAATGGCTGTTGAAACAGTCTGTACAAAAGGACTCTTCCAGCAATAAATGTAGACACACATTGCCATCATATTAAGGAAAGTCAGTTGCAATTTTTAACAGGAGTCTTGTCCAAAATGTTGCCCCCAAAATTAAATGGTCTATATCTTCAATAAAAACAAATAGTGACAGCCTCTTCAGTTAAAGAAGTACATATTTCTGTGCCGTAACAAATAAAAAAAAGACAGCTTATGGAAAATGTAAACTGAATTTAGAATTTTTCATTTCCATGCATAATGATAGTTTGCCCAGTTGAGCACACACGCCTGATTCCTCTTCGGCTTTAAAGGGAAGGCGAGGGGAAACTTAATTTAATAATTTGTAATAATTTAGTGGGACTTTTGAGACGTCTGGGTCCTGGTAAAAACCGAATATTTTCGCTGAAGGAGTTCGTTAGAGTGATTCATGCCATGATTACACTACATACACTCGCGAAGGAGAGAGAGAGAGAGAGAGAGAGAGAGAGAGAGAGAGAGAGAGAGAGAGAGAGATGGCAAAAATATATATTTGAAAATATATATTTGGAGATGGAGAGCTAAACACATGATAAATATGTAAATAAATGGTTTGATACAATAGGACTGTAGTACAAAAGAAAATCGTACTTTTTGCTCTATGGAGATGGTAAAATTCCAAAAGGCAAAAGAGTACACCAGATAAAAATATTTATGGATGAAAATATAAAAAATAAAAAAAAAAAAAAAAAAAAAAAAAAAAGGAAGGGGAAAGAAGTGAAAATAATCTTCACGGGAACAAGGCACACATTGATGAGTAAAGGGACTGAAAAAGGAGACGGGAATATTTCACACAATAAAAACTGAAAGTAAAACTTAAACATATCAGAAACTAACTATAAAATTAGCAGGGAGGATTGATATTGCACGTGATTGCTGATAAATTATATTAAGATTTTAAACTAAATCTAAAGATCGTGTAAATTGAAATATTCGTTCAATACATGAATATCATGAAGAATTTTGAAATACAAATCTACAGCTTTGTCGGTTGTGGAGAGAGAACTACACAACCGTCTCCTTGTATCGCACATTTTCTATCATAATTTAATGGACTGAATCATAAAACTGATTACTTGCCCAAATACACGTACTTACTCATGCGTGCACTGTACACTTTAATTCAGACAGTCTTTAAATTAGTTAGGCAAACTCTCCAATAGTCTATGTGACTAATGATTCCAAATGATTTTGTAACTTAAATAATGAAGAGTCTGTTTTTTCCAGACAGCTAAGAACCCAGTTTATTAAATTTTTTTCCAGTCTTCGAAGAGCCCAGTTTATAAAAGATAATTGACGGATAAGTTCTTGTTCCACTTCAGGTGACCCTCAATGACCTCCAATAATGCTTTGTTGGAAGGTTGTCAAGACTAGATTGTTCGTTCCATTTACTCTGAAACGTGGTTAATGGAGGGTGCGATGAAGTATAAGCTTGAATAATCTGAAATTGAGGGTGCCCTACTGATTTTTCCAGGAAGAAAACAATTGGCCCATTAAATACGTATACTATCATAATGTACACAATAAACAGGAAGTTTCTTCAAGGATTATTCTGTAGTTTTAGTAGACAGAATGTCAAGGGAGATACTGTACAGAATACGCTCTCTCTCTCTCTCTCTCTCTCTCTCTCTCTCTCTCTCTCTCTCTCTCTCTCTCTCTCTCTCTCTCTCTCTCTCTCTCTCTCATTATACATACATGAATGTCGTCAATAACCAATACATCATTTATGCCTAGTAAATGAATCATTTCAGTTTAACTTACGTCAGTAACTAAATTTCACGAATTTACCTTCGATGGAAAATAGTTCACATGAGCAATACTCGGATGAACGGGAAGTGGCCAGTGTTCATTATTTTTATCTACTCTTAAGAAGCTTTTTTTATTTAATAGTTGTAGTTTAACCACCAGGAGAGGATCTTGCGGCGACTTTCACCAGTTCCAAAAGCCTTTAAGAAGGAATGCGAGAGAGAGAGAGAGAGAGAGAGAGAGAGAGAGAGAGAGACGAGATTTGAGTTAACGGAGAGAGGAGGGAGAGATGAGAGAGAGAGAGAGAGAGAGAGAGAGAGGAATGGGGGAAGACGTGGGAACATTCAGAACTGTGAAAATAATTATGTAATCTGAATTAATATTTTTTTTGGGGGGGAGGGACCTTTGGACTTTGTCTTCCCTTTTCGGAAAGGAAAGAGGCGAAATTATCTTTTACTGGAATCAATCTTACAGCAACAGCCTCCCAAACTCCCAGGTCCATTCTAAAAACAGTTCAGTAAATATAGGAGCGAGAGGAAGAACAGACTCCGCAGTAGCAATTCATTCATTAAATAAGACAATAAGTTCCTTTAAGATAAAATTGCTGTGAAATTTTAATAGATTTTACATAATATTGTCTTCACGATTCTTTTGTGGCATTTTATGTTCATCTGGTTGGCATGTGCTTGGAACGAAAATGAGTGAAATTAGTGTACCTATTTGTAAAATATATATATTACATAAATATTAGAGCAACTTTATCATTATTGCATTACTGTGACAACTTGAATTCATGGAAACAGTTTGTAAAGACATCGGCGTATGTGTGAAGCTCCACTAAATTGGCAACGATGAAGACGTAATGGACGTTATACTAGATATGTGGATTAGATTTACTCTCCACTAGCAAACTGGGTGATAAAATACCGGTGCAGAAGTGAAAAATTTATATGTACTATTTGATCAGCAATATTAAAATAAGGGCGATTTTTATACATACCTACTACAGAACCTCTTTGTACACAATATTATCAGTTTGTCCACAACTTAATTTCAAGTTGGCAGTCAGTTGCTCTGCTCATCGCCACATACAGTTGGCAATGCGTGAACGTGGGTGACGGCAGAAACACACCAACACGATCCAAAGTCTGGCCCTGCATCTTGTTTGCAGTGAATGAGAAGGCCAGGTTGATGGGAAACTGCCTGCGCCGTAACTGGAACGGAAACTGGTTGTCCGAAGGCATCAGAGGAATCCGGGAGATGAACAGATGTTTGCCGGTGTGAGGGCCCGTTGCTATCACTGCTTCGATGACGTGGGAATTTAGCTCCATAACGGTGTACCTTGTTCTATTGCAATGTCCATTGGCAGGATCGAAATTCCGAAGCAACATTACCGGGCAGTACTTCTTCAACGTTATTTTGTGCACTGGCAGTCCCGATGGATTTAAGTTATTCAAAAAATCTTGCGGATATTGATGATAATTTTCATCGTCTATTGTGTCCGAGCTGAAATATTCGCGACTTTCTCCGGGGAAGTTGTACAGAAATTATGTATGAAAAATCGTAAAGTAACTAAGTCTACGGGAATAACCAGCCTCGTTTCACGGCCAGAAACAGCTCCGTTTCAGGGAATCCTTTGTCAACCCCACCCCCTACAAAGGAGGGGGGTAGGTTGGATGAAACCCCATTACAAACCATCTTAGGGGTCCCCACCATAACCCTGCCAAGTTTCATGCCCATCTGACCAGCCGTTTGGCCGTGATTGAATGACAGACAGACAGACAGAAAGACATTACGTCCATTATAGTATGATTTGTTTGGTGAGGGGGAGGGGGATGGGAAAATAGTTCGCAAGTAAATGGAACATACTGGAGGTTTCGTGACAACATCTTTCAAGAAATATTTCTGTGGTATGCAGAAGAGAGTCCTAAGGAGGAAGATAGCAGTATTCTTCTTGTTGAGTATATAATTTACAATAACTCCCCCCCCCCCCCTTCTCTCTCTCTTTCTCTCTCTCAATGCATTTCAAACAAACCAAGGAGATCTTGACACTGTCCTTGTATGGGCAGTAACAGCAAATATGAATTGCTAACAAGAGAAGCTGTCCAAGCATATAATTCCCTCGATGAATAATACCCCAAACAAAGGGTGTTGTAACGATAATCGATACCGGCCACGTCCTGTTCACTCCAGGGGAGCGAATTCATCCCCTACCTTCGACGTATTGTCAGGTTGTCAGACGAAGGTAAATCGGTCATAATCAGACGCAACCGTAAGTAAGTCACGTACAGTTGCCTCAAAGTATTCCTTTACCTTTCCTTTAAAAAGTAGGCAGTAAGACTGGTATGCATTTTCAAGTCAGATATGCAGCACTGGTTATTGTTAAGGCGCTTGGATACCCGGTGACAGAAGAGAGAGAGAGAGAGAGAGAGAGAGAGAGAGAGAGAGAGAGAGAGAGAGAGCCGTTACTCACCATTTAACGACTCCTGATCACACGGCGTGTCTTTTGTGACATGAGGTTGATTGATTCTGAAAAATGGGTGGCACTTTTCACTGGAAGAAAGGGGGAGGAGGGGGCGACATCCAAAATGGAGAATCCATGAATTTCTCATTCCAATCTGAAGCAAAGAGCTGTTGTGTTTGAGGCACTTCCCGGTTAATAAAAAACGAGACCACATCTCGACTATTATTTTTAATTATAATAAGAGGGAGGTAAACGTATGCATATTTTTTATCTATGTATCAAGAGATAAACAACTATAGAAAACCCACTTTATACATTATACATTATACAACATTATACATCGAACTCTGCATATCTTCCTATCGTCGTTAACTAATCGTAACATCTGACTCCTAATATTCTTCTGCAAATTTTCTATCGTTATGCCAAGCTAAAGCTCCTCTTACATCTCTGACTAATTAATTTTGAAATAAATTTTCAAGGAGGAACAGCAACAAAAGTTGGAGTACCATTCCTTTGTAGCACCCCAGGTAATTACTTTCCTTCCTGTTATATATAAATAAATAAATATTGTATCTTTTTGGTCTTAAAGATTTAATGGACTACGTGAAAGTACTACAAAATATATCAGATTTCATTTGGAGAAATACAATCATTTTTGCCGTTATGTCATCTTATTGCTCAAAGAACATAAACAGAATAATTGCAATTGCAATTATTACAAATTGAGGACAATGAATACAAGAGTGTTTCCTATCGAGAATAAAAACCTTTCCGGTGCCTATTTTTGAAAAAGTAATTTTTTTCTATTACTTCTGCAAAAAAGTTCCTGAACATTTAGAGCCATTATTAAAATATGAATGTCAATTACACCTCTCCTCTGTTCTTAAACTTACCCTAAAATTCTATAAAGCAAACGTCCTACCTAATAATATAAGAATCGGATCAATTAAATGGTTGATATTATTGTCTTGGGACAGTGAATTCAAAGGATATTGGGGAGCGGATTATGTTATTGATAAATTTTCTTTAATAGTCCAATCGATTTTCCAAGAATAAAAAAAGAACATTCTCACGAAAAACTGTCATATACAAATATAAATAAAAAAATGGAAGGTTTAACTTTATTTATTTGGTTTGGGCAATATACGTAATTTAATTTAAACAATAAAACTGATCAATCGCTGCTTATATCATCTATATCAAGATATATCGCATCATTTTGAGTTCTCGATACCTTTTATAAATAGTTGGTTGTTGCCACCATGCAAACGAGGGTAGTGTCGTCAGTGAACCTCACAGGGTGCCCTGTAGGCATTATTTAAGATTCTTTGCAGCGTCCCTTCGTCCCCTAGTTGAAACTCCTTTCGTTCCTTTTACTGTACCTCCTTTCATATTGTCTTTCTTCCATCTTACTCTCCACCCTGTCCTAGCAATTGATTCATATAATTCAACTGTGAGGTTTTTCTCTAGTTACACCTTTCATACTTTTTACTCTTAATTTCCTTTTAAGCGCTGAATGACCTCATAGGTCGCAGTGCTTGGGCATTGGCTTAAATGCTACATTCAATTCAGTCAAGTAATGAAAGTTTTTTAGTAGAGGGACGTGACAGGTCTGCTCAGAGGAGGCAATTTCGGTAAGGCGAACCAAGCATAATAATTCCCTGTCATGGAAACAAAATGTGTGCAGTTGCGTCGTCTTGTCACAGTGAGTGCAAAAGACGGGAAAAAGCGAAGATTTATTTACGCGTCAGGGATGCAAAAGAAAATTTTTTTTCACCACGTTTATATATCAAATGTTTCTTAATCTTTCTTCTTTCCAATCTTCTCGGAATGCTGTGTAACATATTTTATTCAGCGATAGGACTGTTATCTCATTACAAGTTTTTAACAAAGAATCCAGGCAACTACGCAATAATAGAAATGGAAGGGTTTTTTTAAAATTCAGACAGCAAGGAAATTAAGCATTAAAAGACACTCCATCATAGTAAGAACATTATAATTTAAAACTGTTTTTTTAATCAGTATGTGACGATCAAGGATTCTTTGTGATAATGCAAAACAGTTTAACAAACAACCAAAGAGGGAGCTGTATTTATATATATTGGCAAAATTAATATACATATATCGAGCTACAATGTCCTTTGATATCTAATTCGCTCTACCTCGGAATTAATATATTTTCATATATGCTTACCGAAGGGGAATTTTTTCTCGATAATAAATTGCCTGGACCGGGGCGCGGTCCAGGCAAGTCTATTATCGAGAAAAAATTCTCCTTCGGTTAAGCATATATGAAAATATATTAATTCCGAGGTAGAGCGAATTAGATATCAAAGGACATTGTAGCTCGATATATGTATATGAATCACGGAAATGTGATATGACTTATCTATATATCTATATATATATATATATATATATATATATATATATATATATATATATATATATATATATATATGTGATATGACTTATGCGTATATATATGTATATATATATATATATATATATATATATATATATATATATATATATATATATATATATATATAGTATATATATATATATATATATATATATATATATATATATATATATATATATATATGATATATATATATATATATATATATGTATATATATGTATATATATGATATATATTATATATATATATATATATATATATATATATATATATATATATATATATATATATATATATATATATATATATATATACATGCATCATATATATACATATATATATATATATATATATATATATATATATATATATATATATATATATATATATATATATATATATATATATATATATATATATATATATATATATTTATATAGCTTTTACCTACTACACCTCTTGCGGTGGTGTAGTAGGTAAAAGCTTCACTGATGTTCCTGGATTTGAAAGGCTCCGTGGATTCCCTCTCCGGTCCAGGCAAGTCTATTATGGAGAAAAGATTCCCCTTCGGTTAATCATATATGAAAATATATTAATTCCGAGGTAGAGCAAATTAGATATTAAAGGACATTGTAGCTCGATATATTATATATATATATATATATATATATATATATATATATATATATATATATATATATATATATATATATATATATATGAATGTGATAGCGAAACATGAGAATCAAAGCGAAAGTGTTAGAAGGGAAAGAGGAGAGCAGAGTCGTTATGAGCCTGACACCTCGAATTACTGTTCCGCCGATTGCCTCAGTCAGTGGCAAAGCTCATTATGCTGTAGGAGTCCGAAATGAAATTACCTGGAAGCAAAACTGTCGATGAGTCGAGGTAAACAAGTTATTCATGATCGCCCGAGTCACCCCAATGGCCGTCGCCATTAATCTCCAGCGCTCTGGAATCTGGATTCCAGGAAGGAAACCCGTAATTTTTTTTCTAATCATAAAACATTTTCTTTTGTTTCATTAGCATCCATACGATTTTCTCCGTCCTTATTACTTTTATGAGAATATAAAAAAACAAAAATTAGATGGATTAAAAACATGACAAATCAGTACTAATTATTTCATGATAAAATTTCTTATTCTTTCATCAATAACGCTCCGAAATCAATAAAGGATTGTTTTCACCAGATACCAATCTGTTTCCTGAAAGCATTTTCCAGTTCATTGAATCATACAGGAGAACAGATAGAGACTCGGATAATAATAATAATAATAATAATAATAATAATAATAATAATAATAATAATAATAATAATAATAATAATAATAATAATAATAATAATAATAATAATAAATTGTTAGCATGGGTTACATTTGACAATTTACTTGAATTCCTAATTTTATACAGAGCTATATTTCACCGAAACTCGTTTTACAATATTATTTGTCAAAATCTCAAAAAGCACACATGCATCATGATTCAGCCCTTTTCATTTACCAGGCAAAGAGCCTTCATTAAGTACAGTTAAATTTTTCACCAGAGAGAGAGAGAGAGAGAGAGAGAGAGAGAGAGAGAGAGACCCCAGGTTACTGATTAGTGATGAATGCAGACAGCCCTTTAATATTTTCTGATGCTCCTCTGACTCACTGAAATGACGTTGATTGACTTCTGCCACAGAGACTGGGCGCTTCATTAGTGGACATAGAGAAGCAATTGCCTGGCCTCTATTTTCAGATTTTTTAAGATCTGCCATTATCTCTTTGAAGGATTTACTTTTTGGCAATTCGAGTTCAGTCATTTTTTTTCTTTAATTGGTGGTCCAGTAAATTGTTCCTTTTCACTGTTTGATAGATTCTTTTAGTAAATGAAGATTCCTAGAGAGAGAGAGAAGCAGAGGAAACGACGAGAGGGAAAATAAACCCTGTAGTTTTTGTTGTTAGTTTGTACCTTCTGAATGTGGTTGGATTGATGAGATTTCCAGGTTTCCTTCAAAACGTAACGAAATAGAAGATCAAGTTAAAACAAAACCTCAGTGCTAATTACTTTCTTTCATTACGTAACAGTCTTAGTGGGGAAATATTTCTCAAGATGAATTTATACTTGATTCAGTGAAGTATAATTGAACATTGATTTGAGATAAAAACCTACTAATAAATAGGGATAGCCATTATTATTATTCTTATTATTATTATTATTATTATTATTATTATTATTATTATTATTATTATTTTTTTTTTTTTTTTTTTTTTTTTGTTTTGTTTTGCTCTATCACAGTCCTCCAATTCGACTGGGTGGTATTTATAGTGTGGGGTTCCGGGTTGCATCCTGCCTCCTTAGGAGTCCATCACTTTTCTTACTATGTGTGCCGTTTCTAGGATCACACTTCTGCATGAGACCTGGAGCTACTTCAGCCTCTAGTTTTTCTAGATTCCTTTTCAGGGATCTTGGGATCGTGCCTAGTGCTCCTATGATTATGGTACGATTTCCACTGGCATATCCCATATCCTTCTTATTTCTATTTTCAGATCTTGATACTTATCCATTTTTTCCCTCTCTTTCTCTTCAACTCTGGTGTCCCATGGTATTGCGACATCAATGAGTGATACTTTCTTCTTGACTTTGTCAATCAACGTCACGTCTGGTCTATTTGCACGTATCACCCTATCCGTTCTCTCTATACCATAGTCCCCAGAGGATCTTTGCCTGATCGTTTTCTATCACTCCCTCAGGTTGGTGCTCGTACCACTTATTACTGCAAGGGGTAGCTGATGTTTCTTGCACAGGCTCCAGTGGAGGGCTTTTGCCACTGAATCATGCCTCTTTTTGTACTGGTTCTGTGCAAGTGCCGGGCATTCACTTGCTATGTGGTTTATGGTTTCATTTTTCGTATTGCACTTCCTACATATGGGAGAGATGTTATTTCCGTCTATCGTACTTTGAACATATCTGGTTCTTAGGGCCTGATCTTGTGCCGCTGTTATCATTCCTTCAGTTTCCTTCTTTAGCTCTCCCCTCTGTAGCCATTGCCAATTGTCATCGCTGGCTAGTTTCTTTAGTCTGTCTCATGTATTGTCCGTGCATTGGTTTGTTGTGCCAGTCCTCTGTTCTTTCTGTCTTTCTCCTGTCTCTGTATATTTCTGGGTCTTCGTCTACTTTTATTAGTCCTTCTTCCCATAGGCCCACTCTTTAGCCACTCGTCTTCACTGGTTTTCAGATATTGCCCCAGTGCTCTGTTTTCAATGTTGACGCAGTCCTCTATACTTAGTAGTCCTCTCCCTCCTTCCTTTCGTGTTATGTATAGTCTGTCCGTATTTGCTCTTGGGTGTAGTGCTTTGTGTATTGTCATTTGTTTCCTGGTTTTTCTGATCTATGCTGCGGAGTTCTGCCTTCGTCCATTCCACTATTCCTGCGCTGTATCTGATTACTGGCACTGCCCATGTGTATGGCTTTTATCATATTTCCGGCGTTGAGTTTTGACTTGAGTATCGCCTTGAGTCTTCTGCATATATTCTTTCCTGATCGTGTCCTTCATCTCTTGGTGTTTTATATCTCTTCCTTCCATTATTCCCAGGTATTTGTATCCTGTCTCATCTATGTGTTTGATGTTGCTCCCATCTGGTAGCTTTATCCCTTCAGTTCTCGTTACTTTGCCTTTTTGTATGTTGACTAAGGCGCATTTTTCTATTCCAAACTCCATTCTGATGTCCCCAGATACAATCCTTACAGTCTGGATTAGGGTATCTATTTCCTTGATGCTCTTACCATACAGCTTGATGTCGTCCATGAACATCAGATGGTTGATTTTGTTGCCTCTTTTCTTGAGTTGGTACCCGGCATCCATCTTCTGTAGTACTTTTGTCATGGGAATCATGGCTACTACGAAGAGTAGTGGGGACAGTGAGTCGCCCTGGAAGATCCCTCTCCTGATATTAACCTCTGCTAGTCTTATTCCAGAGCTTGTAAGTATGTATTCCAGTTGCGCATTGTATTTTTTGAGGAAGCTGATGGTATTTTCCTCTGCCCCATATATTTTCAGGCATTCTATTAGCCATGTGTGTGGTATCATGTCGAAGGCTTTCTTATAGTCTATCCATGCCATGCTTAGGTTGGCTTTCCTCTCCTACTGTTCTTCATTACCATTTTGTCTATCAGGAGCTGGTCTTTTGTGCCCCTACACTTCCTTCTGCAGCCTTTCTGTTGGTAGGGGATGGTGTTTGTCTCCTCTAGGTAGTTGTATAGAGCCTTTCACTGATGATACCTGTTAGTAACTTCCACACATTATTGGTAGGCAGGTGATAGGCCTGTAGTTACTGGCTATATTTCCCTTACTCTTGTCTTTTTGTACTAAGGATGTTCTTCCTGTGGTCATCCATTTGGGTGCTTGGTGATTTGAGATACAATGCTGGAGTTGTTCTGCTATTCGTGGGTGTAGGGCCTTGAGTTTTTGAGCCAGTATCCATGGACTTCATCGGGACCTGGGGCTTTCCAGTTTGGCATTTTCTTTAGTTGGTGTCTGACTGTGTCTGTCGTGATCTCTGTGAATCTTTGTTTTATTCTCCCTGTTTCTTCTTCCTTGACTTCCTGGAGCCATGTTTGTTGTGTGATACCGGATTGCTCCATATGTTTTCCCAGAGTCTCTACTTGGTTCGGCTTCAGGAATTTCTGGGTGGTTGTCTTCCCTCTTAGTTGGCTGTATAGTCTTTTCTGGTTGGTTCCGAATAGTTTGTTCTGTTGGTATCCCTTATTCCTGTTCATGTACCGTTGGATCTTGTGTGCTTTGGCCTTAAGCCTCTGTTTTACATCTTCTATTGTGTTGTTTTAGTCCCCTCTCTTGTACTTTGTATTTCTCGTTGAGTTCCTCCCTTGTTTTCTTGCTTCTTAGCCTTTTTTCTCCCATCTCTTTCAGTTTACTCAAGTCAGATCTCATCACCATGATTTGCTTTTCCAGGCGCCTTTTCCAAGGAGGTTGCTGTTTTGGTTTCTGTTTGGTTGGTTGTGACGGTGGTGTTGGTGTTCGAATCCCCATGCAGTTCTGCTACTAATCTTGCTCCTGCATATGTCAAGTTATTTGTTTCTGTGATACTGGTGGTGTGTATTAGGCCCATTATTTCATTGACCTCACTTGTTTTCTCCCTTAATTTCTTGGTGTTGTAGGCTTTCATGGAGGGGATCTTTGTTCTCTCTGTATCTGGCTCCATCCATTGTCTAATCTTTTCTACCCATTCCGTCCTCTCTGTTACTTCGTCGGTGTTTCTTCGTGTGTCGTTGTTTGATACTTCATCCTCCATGTCGTCTTCTGTGGCATCGTCTCTCAGTTCGTCTTCGTGTAATTCGTTGTCGTGTGACATTTCCCTTTCCAGTTCTTCTCTTTCTGTTGGGGAGAGCCAGTTCTTTTTCTTTATGTTCCTTACTTGGTCTGCCAGCCTCTGCTCTGTTTGGGGGGTGTTATTCCTCTCATTCCAGATGTTGATCAATCTTCTTCTATATCCTCTCTCCGTCGGGTTGCTTTTGATGTAGCATCTCCATATTTCCTTATTTTCTTCTCTTGTCCATTTCTTCCTTTTTGCCTCTGTAGTTCCAATCTCAGGCTGTTGATTACTTTCGTTGTGGTGATCAGTTGCTGGATGACGACCTCCAAGTACCTGACCGTCTTCCCCTTCAATTGGGTTGAATACCTGGTTGCCGACGAAGCTCCTCTGTTGCCAGAGGTTCCATTTACGTCGTTGTCGTTTATTCCTTCATTTCTTTCCATCATTGCTGATTTTGCTATTTAACCCATAGCTGGACCCTACCCCATCAGGGATAGGTACTCATTTACAGCTGAGTAGACTGAGGAAATTATGGTAAAGATCCTTTCCAAGGAATCAACGCCGAGGAGAGCGGTCACCCATCCAACGACTGACCAGCCCCAGTGTTTCTTAACTTGACTTAAGTCTATTGAAGACCTAACCAACTCCTCCACGGCGCCACATATTATTATTATTATTATTATTATTATTATTATTATTATTATTATTATTATTATTATTATTATTATTATTATTATTAGTATTATTATTATTATTATTATTATTAAAGGACTGTTATGCATGAAAAGTAGCCTTGAAAGACCATCAATTTTGCTTAGCAAGCTCCAATAGGATACAGAATGACGATTTCATTGAAAAGGAAGTACTGTGAGGAGAAAAAATACAAATGACCATGA
This sequence comes from Macrobrachium nipponense, assembly GCF_015104395.2. Lineage (NCBI taxonomy): Eukaryota > Metazoa > Arthropoda > Malacostraca > Decapoda > Palaemonidae > Macrobrachium > Macrobrachium nipponense. The sequence goes on along the minus strand of NC_087201.1, from coordinate 153,098,030 downwards.
TAAATCAATAAACACTTAATCATATCATAAGTATGCTAAAATAGGGATATAGTTCACAACAATATGAAAAAAGTGTGTGGCGTTTATAGTATTACACCTTTTCTTGAAGACATGACCATCGGTATTAATAATGAAAAAGAAACCCACAAAATCACTTTGTAACTTGTTTACTTCTAAGAAATTACATTTAATTTTACTCCACACTCGAGTACTTTCAGGCCCTATCTGTGGCCCATTTTCAAGAGATATTTGGGATGTCAGGCCCAGCAGTCTTCTGGAACTTCTTGTTGTTTTTGATAAAGCTGACCTTGTGTCAGCACGGGCTCTTGCTCATAGAGCAATGGGATTAACCCTTGTGGTAAGGGAGTGGTCACCAAAAGTCTGTTGGGCAGAAAACCTAATCTCCAGGTCAGCAGGGTCAATCTTAGCTTCTTTTAATATCAAAGCTCGGAGATTAGGTTTTCTGCTCAACAGACTTTTGGTGACCACTCCCTTACCACAAGGGTTAATCCCATTGACCATCAGCTCAGGATATCAGAGCGACAAGAGAGGATTGGCAAGTCTCAAGGAAACCGGAACAGCCATCACATAAATGACAGCTCAAAGAGAAGAAGTTCCAGAAGACTGCTGGGCCTTGACCCAGCCTGACATCTCAAACATCTCTTGAAAATGGGTCACAGATAGGGCCTGAAAGTACTCAAGTGTGGAGTAAAATTAAATGTAAATACTTAGAAGTAAACAAGTTACAAAGTGATTTTGTGGGTTTCTTTTTCAATCTTCAGAAGAAAACTGAAACTATTATCATTATTAGTAACGCTGGATTCCTAGGTGGAAAAGCAGAATGTCGTAATACAAAAAAAATTTACATTCCTATCCACGAATTATAACATGTTTCTTCTACATCACTTAATATCTTAACTTTACTATCTTACATCGTTAACAACTTCTACATTGGCTTCTTACAGACCCAGTTATGTTCAGTGCAAATTTTTTATTACTTTCAGACTTTTCACATAACTGTTTTATAGCAGACATTTGTCCCACACTCTTTGTGTTAGTTTGTTCGTAAGATATCAGAAAGTGAGCTAGGGACCTACTGTTAGATTTTTGTTAAGTTAGCTCAGGCACGGGGAAGTGATAGTGGTGGAGGGATAAAAGAGTAGTGTTCCTACTATTGAAAAATAATTTTGCTTAACTATAAGATTTGCTAACGAAATATCTTCTGGTCATTCCATACTTTGGTCGGATCTCTTGTTTTAATGATTAGTGCTCTCATTCAGAACTGCATAAAAGCTCTTTATTACCATGAGATTCGCAGTTCATACTTATTACAAAATTTCATGTCGTGCACAATTAAAACTCATTTTATTTCATTTATGGCAAAGAAAAACTGATTGCCCTCCAGATACAAATCATCCGTTCATTTGAAGCCAAAGCGAGCGCTTCAAACAATAAGGCCTTAATTCTGAAAACATTGGAGCGCAACCTTTTGTTTCGAAACAATGGTAATGCTTAGCATAGCCAGATATATTTGTGAACTTGAAAACAATAGGATAAATAGCCATTTACATAATATATTAGTATACTAAAAGCAAAAGAA
>NC_087201.1:153081430-153091430 GCF_015104395.2 Macrobrachium nipponense | reverse complement strand
ACCGTAGTATAGATGCCCGCGTGCAAGTATTAGATACTTAAGTAAGATTATGTTCAAAATCCTCCGAATAGCTGTGCGATTCTGAAGTTTGATCGCTGTTAGTCTCCCCAATGGTGTAACAACTTATTCACAGGAGCAGCTGCAGGTTTTCATTAATTAAGGAGGACAAATTAATAATGAGTAAATCCTTACCAAATTGGGCCATGTCCGTCCTAATCAACTTCTCTGGCTAACTATTAAAGCTTCCCTAATAATGATATCTATCTGAATGGTGACTCTCAGCAATCAGTAACTTCCGCGTTGATTAGGAAAGCGTTCGGAATAATCATTTCCCTTTTCAAAATTAATTAATTTTAACAGGATATCAGAATATGCATATGCCATGGAATTTTAACGGTACCGATTGAACTGAGAATGTTAACGGAGAGGTGTTGAATAATTGGGCACCATCGATATGTAGCAGAAGCAATTATTTCAATTCAAGTACTTCGGCGACCTAAAGCCCAGTACACACTATGCATCATGATTCTGGCAGTGTTAGATGGATGCGTTGTAAAACGGCTTTTTCAACACGAGGCTGCATCATCAACGGGTTGTTGGGCCCGAGCCATCTCATTGCGCAGCTTAGTGTTGCACCAACGTTTAGAGAGGAAGGATGTCCGCTCACCACCACCCGCCATACCCTTTGAGAGGACAAGAACTAACACTACATTTTATTAAATTACTGAAGGAACATCCATCTGCTTGGAACATCAAATGCAAGCATTACCAGACGAGAAACATCAGGAGTGCAAGCTTTGAAACCATAAAATCAGAGTTATCGAGTTTTGTAAACTGTACATTGTGGAATGAAGACATAAACTAAAAAGACGCACACCCTGAAGACACAATTCTACCGGGAAATGTCTGCAATCAAAGCATCACAGAAGTCTGGAGCTCCGAAGTGATGGTGTTTTGATGAGCTGCGTTTCCTGTAATAAAAAAAATATTAGTGTACTTTGTACCTATATATGAACCTTACTTTCAAAAAATCCTCCCTAGGGACATTATAGATGGCTTCACAGGTTTCGGGGATGATTAGACCGAGGCTCTGTTTTGAAATCCTGGTTGATTATTGGAGGCTTGCATACGATCCTCCAGCTGCAAGAACGAGCTCTGGTGATATGCTGTCTCAAAAGCTGGTGACCTGCTTACAAATATATGGTTCACTTTTTTTCCCACAATTTATAAAATGCAGGAATTGGCATTCTTGTGTAATTTTCAGTCTGTTGGATTTTCGACTTGTAGCTCCAAAAATATTTCATTGAAGCTTCCCTTGAGAGGTCGCCGAGAAAGCCATTGCTTACACTACAAGGTTCTACGTTTCTTCCTCAAAAGTTTCTTTTTTTGCAGCACAGAGCAACTATACCCCACAGTAGAGTCTCCTGGCAAAGTACATCATCGGCAGGCATCCTAGCTTGATGAAAGCTGAACTACAACTGAGCAGCTCGCGCACGAAAACAAGTGAGCAGTGTTGCAGTATAGTTTGGCCGCTATTAACTTTTTTCAACACCACTACTGCATCACATGGCTGATACGTGATGGCATAGTGTGTACCAGGCTTAAGAGTTATTTGCAGCATTGCTGTACTGAAAAATAATGACATTATTTGCAATTTCGCATACATATTCGTCAAATACTGTTTAGTAAGTGAGCTCTTAAGGAAAAAACCTTTAAGCGAAATGTGTTTTGGAAAATCTTGATAGTAAACGGGACGGAGGTGTTTATTACAAACCATGGAAATAAACTCTTCCAGGATGGTTATGTTCATCCGAAGAGTGGTAAATAACTTATCAAATTAAGCGGAAAAGGCGATATATTTTTAATTAATGCTTGAGGGATAGGGAAGATGGGGTGGGTTGTGGGGTGTCGGGTACCAGATAGGGGGAGGAATTAAGTTATTCTCTAAGCAATCTACATGAAGAAAACTCCTCCGCTTGTTTCATTCGACTAGGAAATTCAATCGAAAGTTATAAACTGTGGGGAGGTAGACAAGCGCTCCCCTGAATCAATTTCCCAGATGCAATCTATCGCCGATAGTATTTAATTAATTTTTCCCTGGACACCTTTTATTACTCATCTCTCAGGTTTATCTTTTTTCCCGAATCGTCCCAGCCTTCTATACCGACCTCTCGCTATTTGTCATTGTAATTCCTATATCTAATTTCCTCATCTTTTTCTTTCAGTTATAGATAGATAAAATTATTTGGCAGGCAAGCGCGTATCCTTTTGAAGTGCTTGGTAATATCCGGCAATTTGTAAATATTAATTCTACATCTAATTATCTTTCATCTGTTTCTTGCAGTTGTGAAAAGAAAAAACTTATTAGCGGCCGCTTATGTGTATTCTTTTGAATTGCGTGGCAATGTTGCAAACGTTTCAATGATTTTCTTTTAAAACATTTATCCAACATTTTTTGTTTTCTGTAAAAGAAAATTATTACGATGGCTGTTTGTCTATCCGTCTACACTTTTTCCATCCGCCCTCGGATCTTAAAAGCTATTTAGGCTAGAGGGCTGCAAACTGGTATGTTGATAATCCAACATACCAAAGCTTCATGGGTCACGGCTGAGAGTTTCATGGACCGGGGCTGAGAGTTTCATACACCTTATACGCTGTACAGAAAACACGATTGCGTCGAAGAAACTTCGGCGCATTTTTTACTTGCTACTGTTATACCAGTGAACTTTACGTCGGTGGGAGAGATTACAAATACTTCTACAGATGTCTATTAAATACTTTAAAGTTTGATCAATGACTAAGTAATTCACTCTAAAGAAGATTTTGGTTATAAAAAGCGTTCATCACTTTAAGAATCTGGAGAATACCACGATACTGATGTATAAGAGCCATACAGAGATTCGTTACTAGTAACAAATTGAAATTTCATGGCCACTATCGTACTCAATGAACTCAAAACTATAGTGACAGCAAAATTCAACACAAGGGACGAGTATCTTTCTCATTCAGTTCTGAAAGACGTGGAATTTTCCTTAGGCACAAATACCGGGGTAATACTAATTCGAAAGTTTCGTATCCAACATTTTCTTTGTAATGATCACAAAGATCCTTTGTGAAATATATGTTTAATTCATTCGTCGTAAAAGACAGAGAGAGAGAGAGAGAGAGAGAGAGAGAGAGAGAGAGAGAGAGAGAGAGAGAGAGAGAGAGAGTAGGCGCGAATGTAAGTTTATAGAGGGAGATAGTTCGTTTGATATTACTCTATGTCTGAGAAGAACCTTATATATTAGAATTTGTACAAGAATCAAAAACAATATATTAGGCTGTAATTAAACTATTCTATTTTACATATGAAATATATATGTATATGATTGTGAAAACAAGTTAGAACATGTTGTGACCCAGTTAACTTAAAAGCAAGTAATTTAATTAGGTCACCGCTAATTAGCATATTGAATAATGACTCTCAGAAAACAGCCAAGAGCGATGCATCTGCCGAATACACTGCACAACATGAACGCATCAAACTTAAAGTTTAATTTGCGAAAGTGTAAGTTTTCGACACCACCGCTGCACAAAGATACAGAAAGAGAGAGAGAGAGAGAGAGAGAGAGAGAGAGAGAGAGAGATGAGAGAGAGTTACAAGGATTAGGATATCTCAAAGACTTTTTAGTCCATCCGAGGAGACATCGTGTGCTCACTTTTCTCTAGGAGCGTGTTTTACTGTTCATTCACAGTGTTTTAATGATTTTGTCTAGCTTTCTTTTAAACTTTTCCACACTGTTGCCGTTTACTGCTTCTGGTGGCAGTTTATTCCATGTGTCGCACATCTTGTATGTAAAGAAGTTCCCACAATTGGATGTGTTGTATCTCTTCAGTTCTAGTTTCCATCCATTATTTCTTGTTTAGTTTTCGTTCAAGAGATATTGCAGCCTGAGAATAACATTACAGTCTTCCAGATCGTTCATCTATCCTTCTCATTTCATAAAATGATAAAGAAATATGCCTGGAAACACTTCCCCCGCCTCTTCAGAGATTAACTTGGTATAATTTTCAGTAAAATGGATTTTAAAGTCTGTTGCAGGTAAACGAAGAAACTCAGATATTATTACGAGCGGTGGATGCAGATATGCGCAGACAGATAAATAAATGTTCAGAAAGCATTATGGGGTCCCCCATTGAGTGTTCCTTTCCAAATATTTTTCATCTGTGTTTCTTTTCCTCGCTTCCTTTCTACTGATCGCCTGAATTGAGAGGGTGGAGAGCCTTACGTGAACTCGCGCACGGTTTCGCGCTTTGCTTTAAGTAAGCACCAGAACGTGACCTGTCTTTACACCTTTCTGATAAAGTTTCGCAAAATCATTCTGGATAAAAGAAGAGATCTGAAAACTGATCCCTTTGAAACCCTATTTGAAGCTGTGTCTACTATTTATTGTCATATATATATATATATATATATATATATATATATATATATATATATATATATATATATATATATATATATATATATATATATATATATATATATATATATATATATACATATATATATATATATATATATATATATATATATATATATATATATATATATATATATATATATAGTCGTTAAATGCAAACTAGCTTTCACCGTTGGTTCCAGAGATGATACGAGCTACCTTCCCGTTTCTTATTTTTGTTTCCATCGAAGACAGACTTTGAGGTCCATTCTTTTATGTATAACACTACATCTTTTTCCTTGTTGCTAAGTCTTGATGTTCCTTCGCTGTTTATTTTCTTTTAGGATTTGTCCTTTATCATCCGATAGTGACCTAAGTGTCTGTAGATGAAGCTTAAAACTTATAGTCTGGAGTGCTTATTATGAAGCATTTTCCTCTAACTCCAACTTCAAATGATTTGATTTTATTTCAAGTTTTTCTTCCTCATTGTTTAAATTTTGGACTTGCTAAATCCCGTGCCTCTAAAGATCCCGGTTAAATGCTCCAGAAAATATTAATCACTGGAATGGTGTTATTTCTTCACCTTTATTTCTCTGTAATGATTAATTTTGCCTCCGGTACTAGATAAAAGGAAAATTATTTATCCTAGTTGTGTTTTCGGTTTTTCATTTTTGTTACTATATTTTTCTTTGGACGTACCAAGATAGTCTGATTCCTCGTTGTTTGATACCTCGATGCTTCTTATAAGATTATTACTACAATAAACCTCCACTCGATCAAAGAGTTCATGAGTACAGTAAACTATAATAAAGAATAATATACTGATTGTTTATCGCCGGTATTTGCAGAATCCTTATTATCGTATATAATATGATATTTGTTAGTCCGTTAGAGTTTTAATACACTCAAGGAGGCGATCTCTTCAATTTCACCGGATTTTCTATTCTAACAGTTGTTAATATGGGTATATAACATATAAATAAGAATATGTGAAATAACCTTTCCTATGAGAGTGACGTTAAATCCTGAAATACTTGATATTTATATACATCTCCTAAAAACAGAAAATGAAGAACTCCGGGAAACTGAAACAATGCAATTAATTCCCAAAGCATAAAGGGAAAGAGCCACTGAGGTGAGCAACACGAGAATTGGCCGACTTCCTGAGTAAATGTGGGATGTGTTGGTCCAGCAAACTAAACCGAACAGTGAACTGAGCAGAACAAACATAGAACAAAGAGACAGGATAAATAGGTCAAGAGACGCTATGCTGGTAGACAATACTAGACTCCGATGAAGTCCAAGTTGAAGAAAGGAAACACGAACACCGAAAGTAGAAGTTCAAAAGTGGATAAGCAGTAACACGAATAAGATTAGATTAAAAAAGACCCAGGTATACTAGATTGAAATAACGAAATTTATTGATTTTAAAAGTTTATTTAGTTTATATTTATTTATTTATTTATTTATTTATTTATTTATCTATCCTTTTATTTTTTCCATTTTATTTTATTTTATGTATTTATTTATTTATTTATTTATTATTGTTTGCAATTTCGAGATTTGAATTATGTGACCCCTGGACAAACGAGAAGCCATCTCTAAATTACAGCAGCTTAGTGAGATCAGGTCCAAAGGCTTATATTTACTAATTAGCAAAAGCAGAATGGGAAAAAAGCTATTTGATTGGTAGAGAAGAGGGGAATGAAAGGGAAAAGAAACAAATCACTGGACAGCCATAGACAGAATCGGGAAGAGCAATAAACATACTGATGCCATACATAGATAAAGCGAGGGAAGTCAAATTTTTGCATTCTTGCAACCTGAAAGTTTGGAAGTTTTTAATACTTTTATTATAAAGCAAAATGAACTTGACTTGTAGGATCAAAAGCCACCTTTCCTTGTTGGATTTGACCTAACAAATTATGAAAATGTCCTTGTGTAGTGCAATGCTCGAATATAAGGTGTTATGCTCACATAGAAACAAGTGAAAAATGGTCCTAGTTTCTTCTGTGCAGCCATGGCCCATGAAACTTTAAGCCACGCGGCCCGATGGTGGCCTGAGTTGTTGGACCTCAGACTCACGATCATGGCTAAGTTTAACCCTGAATATAATAAAACTGCTGAGGCTCGAGAGCTGCAATTTGGTATGTTTGATGATATGAGGGTGGATAGTCAACATACCAATTTGCAGCTTTCTAGCCTCAGTAGTTTTTAAGATCTTTTACGAAAAACTAAAAAGTGGCATTCGAGGAAAACTTATGATTGTCATTTTTCTTTATTGCTGCTCACCCCAATCCTTTATGGTTCCAAACGTTGGAAAGTCAGGGGTAATGAAAGGAAATTGCGCGTTTTATTTGCGATGGAAATTTCTTTATCGTCCATTACTTTGTTGTGACGGAAACCTTCCCTCAGTATTTTCTAAATTTTTCATTTTTGAGGGTGCGGGGGGGGGGGGGGGGGGGGTGGGGGGGGGGGGGGGGGGGGTGGGGGGGGGGGGGGGGGGGGGGGGGGGGGGGGGGGGGGGGGGGGGGGGGGGGGGGGGGGGGGGGGGGGGGGGGGGGGGGGGGGGGTGGGGGGGGGGGGGGGGGGGGGGGGGGGGGGGGGGGGGGGGGGGGCAAGGCTTCCAAGTTATCGAAAATTTTATCTGCATTACATTAACTTTATTGTGATATAAAATGCAAGATTCATTGATATATGAGTCGTCCTCAACAGATATTTTTTCCTCGGTAAATTCCATCGACAGCTTTTAAATCTTCCTACAATCAGCTTTTAAGTATTATTCGAAACTGTATATACAATGCCAATGAAAATCACTAAATGTTTGTACCTTCACTCTGACGAAAATAGAAAAAAAGATGTGAACCCAAGATCTGCATTTTCCAGACAAGTTCGAGCACGGGGCGACGAAGGCGTGAGCCAAAGGCAGACTATTTTACGAGCGAGTGAAATGCTGCTTTCCATTTGACGTAGATCTCCATTGAAACGACTGTTGCTATCGCTCGTTGCTATTATTTCCTCGCACCGAATTTCTGTCCACATTTTTCTACCGGATTGGTTATCGAGTTTGTTTAGTTCGAGTTTAAAATTGGCTTTTTATTTTCTTTATGTTATAGTGATTGGTTGAGATTTTCACCCTACCCAAAATATAATCTTTTCAAGAAATAAGGGCTGTGTATAAAAATCTATGGTTATAATCTACGATCTATGTAATTTATTTTCTTGTTAACCTCCGGTTCTCATTTCGGTTCACGTTCGCCATTTTTATAACACTGCTTCTGTTTTTTGGTCTCCTTCAGTAATTAGTTATTAAGCATCAAGTTTCATACTTTATAACCTGTAACCGTTTGGTCTCGTTAGGTTCACGTACGATCGGAAATAGTATTCGTCTGGGTCATAATATACAAAAACTTTACTTCAAAATACGGGTCATAAGATAAAGCTTAGTTATATGAGGTAAAAATATACTTATAAATAGCAAACTGAAATATTAGTTATCAATTTCTTACAATGTTGAAGTAAATCACAAGCTATAAGGGTTGACCTTATAACATTCATTGCCTGGCTGCCTGGCAGTTATTGAATGGAAATTAGTTTAAAATTTGCATCACACAAACACCAAACACCTTTACTGAAATACTTTCGCTGAAGGTTTGCAGGTGTCTCCCAATATTTATTGTTAATGTTAATATTTATCATGAAACTTCTAAAGGTTCTTCCCGGAAAAACTTATTCTTTAACCATAATGTTAAATCTTTGTTTATAGAAAAGTAGATGACATAAGATTAATTAACATATAGAGTAGTTAATATAAATAACAGAGGAAAATAAAGTGTTTTCTTCGAGGATGTAATGTAGTGTTGTGATATGAAATGTTAATACTGAAGTTTCATTACTCAGCAGTATTTCTATAGGTTACCAATGTATTATTGTTTTAATGTTTTTCAATAGATTTCATATTATACATGACATCTTTTAAGAAGTAGGGCCCACGGATGTGCAACCTATTTCCACCTTCTATACCAAGACCAAAGAAAGCGGAAAATAAATGGGAAACAAAAAAAAACTAAAAAAAAAGGGAGGGGTGGGGGGAAGGAGACGAATTACCAGACACTGAACACATCACATCTCATAATAAAGAGAGAAGTGACGTAATTTATGGGAATGTCTTTCAAAAGGTGAGTTTAACTTTCACAATTGGGATATTGCCTTGTTTTGCTCGGCGGAACTCCGGCAGAGGAAGGAAGCTATTTCTCATTTCCAGTGATGCGAGGGAAAAGAATTTAGCTCCACTCTAAGAGAGTGAGGTGATTAGCTTGTATTTTTTTTTCATAATATATATATATATATATATATATATATATATATATATATATATATATATATATATATATATATATATATATATACATATATATACACACACACACACACACACACACATATATATATATATATATATATATATATATATTATATATATTATGTACTATAGGAATATTTGAAGATATGTTTAATATACCATGGTAATGTGATGTACTATGACTTTCTTGAAATGTGGAGTCATCATTTAGAGACAGTAGTCCGAGTGACAAGCCTTGGGAATGCTGACATGTCTTTCGGGGTGGCATGTGATATCAAAGTTGCTGTCTTAGCAAATCAGTGCCTGTTCTGTCTCTATTGGCGATCACAGAGGTGACTTCTGTAACTAGTTCTAGGCAGTTACCTGGGGTTTGGACAATGGGTGTGAGTTCATGCGTACATGCAAGCCTTTTCCTACATAATGAGATGTAGCATTACCAAGATGGGGAGATCTGTACCAGAGAGGCGAGAAGCCAAGATGGTTTCTGCAAAGTATTTTTGAGAAGTGTTGTGCATACTGTGTTGAATGGGTAAGCATATTTTATTTTGGCCAAAAGATGTGGCTGGATTGCATTTGAATATTTATTTCAGATATGTTTTATATTGTATGATTTTTTATTATACTTTTGCACTTATTGGGGTGTTCTCCTGTCTTCTAACAAGCAATTCTGAAGAAAGGGGAATTGATCTGGAGAAATAGGAATTGATCTGAGATAAGGTATATTGAATAAGGTGACTTAGTTGGTGTACTGACTATATTGATTGTGCCTAATGTTTTGGAAGAGTTAGTTATTTGATTAATTACTGAGGGTTATCTGGGTTGTGTGGACTTTGAGTTTAACATTTCATTTAATCCTTCTGTTAAGAACCTGAGTAAATTTAGTTAATACTTTGTTTTTAAATAAATGCATAGTTATGTAAATTCCGTGTCTGATTTGATGACCTTAGATAATGGAGGGGGGAGGTGTGTCGAGAGAGAGAGCTATTGGAATTGAGAGAGAGAGAGAGAGGGAAAGAGAGAGAGAGAGAGAATGTGTTACCAGTTTTTTTTTTTTTTTTTTTTTTGCCCGTTTTGCTCTGGTCCATTGCTACCTTTTAAAATGGAGAACTGGATTTTATAATCTCGTTATTATATATATATATATATATATATATATATATATCATATATATATATATATATATATATATATA
>NC_087201.1:153066430-153076430 GCF_015104395.2 Macrobrachium nipponense | reverse complement strand
GGATTGTATCCCCATTTACTTAGAGGTATGACATAGTACCTGGCTTCTGCATTTATGTTTCAACGTAGTACATCCACAAAACATTAATGGCTAACATTATAGGAGACCACATCCGGCAAGCTTTGGGAACTTAGGTTCTTCAGGAGTACAGACTATACGAAAGAAGATGCATCATCGCCAGTAGACTGAAAAATCAAATTATATTCCTTCAAGAGTGTATTGCAGTGCAGGTGGTTCCGAAAATGTACGGCTGGTTATGCAGGGACTCTTTTTGATGGAGATCGTCCCACCAGATACAAAAGAGACTTTTTGGATGACCAAGTGAACCAAGCAAAGTTCAAACGTGAGGAAATTATTTGCAAATTAAACACAGGAAAAATAACCTACGGCAAGAAATCTACAAAAGGAGAACAAATATCAACTTTGACTGGATTGTTAATTGTGCAGGTGAGGTTGCGTGGCAAAAGTCGTTGGCACATAAAGCGCAGCTAGATGGGAAGCTTAGAAATCTATGTAGACACTCTGTTTGGAATCTTGCTTTTAATCAGGATAATATAAAAATATTTGCGGACTGTGAGCTAGATGAGGATAGTAAAATACTTCTTAGCCTAGGACTTAATTTTTCTCTGGGCACTGAGGATACTGATTTCCTTAGAGAAATTGGTAGCATCAATCAATTTAACTACAAGCATTCAGGAGTAAACTTAGATTTTATTAAAGGTATGTTGCTTCATAGTTTTGAGAAGAAGGTAGATCATTTACCACGACGTTTCAACTTGGCATTAGATAGATTAAAGAAGAATTCAAGTATTAAAATTTTAAAAGCAGGCAAAGGAGGCTGTGTAGTGGTTATGAATAAGAACGATTACCTGATCAAGGCACATAGGCTCTTAAACGATAGTAACACGTACCTAAAATAACAAAACCCCCTTGCATTAGCGATTTGCAGTCTGAATTTAACAAGAGAATAAAAGCCGTAGTTAGCAGTGGTGTGGAAAAAGAAACAAGAAATATAGTCCTGAGTAAGCTAGCGAGAAAACTGCCGTCTTTTAGTATTTTACGGAACTCCCTCCAAGATTCACAAGGAAGGGTGTCCTTTAAGCCCCATTGTCGCTAGCTGCAACAATCCTCAGTCGGATCTGTCGTCATGGTTAGCGGAGGTTTTGGGGAAATTAGTAGGGACAATTTCGAAATCTCACATTAAGCACAGTATGGACTTTATGGATCAAATTAAGGAAAAGAATTACATAGGTTCTATGTACAGCCTAGATATAGTTTCTTTATTCACAAACGTACCACTGAGTTTCGAGCTCGACAACTTGAAGAAATTAGTCTCAGATAATATTTTCAAGCCACCTTTGCACATAGATAAATTTTGTGATTTGATCAACATTTGCGTTGAATCATCAATTTTTGAGTTTCATGGTTCGTTCTATCAACAAAAACCCGGGGTCTCGATGGGCTCACCTCTCTCCCCTATATTGGCAAACTTATTCATGGAATTTTTCGAAAAGGTTTACGTTGACACACTACAGGAAGAATTTTGGGTTAGGTATGTAGATGATGTTTTAATTGTTTATAGACACGGCGAGGAAGCCTTTCATAGGTTTTTAGAGTTGCTTAATGGTTTTTTGCCCTCTATTAAATTTACAGTGGAAAAGGAAATGTTAAATAGGCTACCCTTTCTAGATATGGTAGTTCATAGAGACACAGAAAGTAGTGACTTTAAATTCAGCGTGTATAGGAAGAACACCCACACAAACACTTATATTCATTACTTCTCATATCATGAACCTAAAGTAAAGCACAACGTTTTGACCAATTTGTTTTTTCGAGCATACCGAATATGTGATCCCCAGTTCATTGACGCAGAAATAAATTTCTTGGTAGATAGTTTTACTAAACTGTGTTACCCAATGTTTTTATACTACAGTCTCTATCTAAAGCTAGATCGATGTTTTACGCCCCACATGATATAACTGAAAAGGTAGATTTTAAGGCATCTCTTGCTCTTCCATATAATAGAGCTTAATAAATTTTCTAAGCAGTTTAAAGGAAAAAAGAACGGCTTCAACATAGCTTTTCAGTACAACAGTACAATCAAGAAGAAACTCATTAAAAATAACCCGGGTAATAGAGAGAATGTAGGAATATATGTAATACCTTGCAGTGACTGCAATGAATGCTACGTGGGAGAAAGCGGACGTTCTATTGATAAGAGAAGGAAAGATCATGTTGCTGCTTTCAGAAGGGGAAGTTCATACAGTGCAATTGCGCAACATACATGGGAGAAAAACCACGCAATAAATTTTAAAGGTACAAAGGTTGTTTTTGCATGTAACGACAGGACTTTGAGACGGGTAGTAGAAGGGGCGTTAATTTCCTTAAACGAGACCTTTACAGGAAACACTGGAATTACAGAAAATACAGCTATTAGTGAAGAGATATGACGAAAAGGGAAAATTTCAAACTTTAGGAATATATGTGCCAATGATGATGCTGCTTCCTCTCCTGTTTACTCCACTCAGGTCATTTCTCCAACAAACCACCCAACCAGCATAGAACAAGCAGTTGACAATAGAAACATTACCCCGCGAAGATCAAGACGAATTCTGGAAAGGACGAGGGCTCAACCGCCTGGTCATTCATATAAATAAACTAGCTTGTTACCTAACATTTATTGTTTTTTCAAATGTTTGTGCTCCTACTTGTCAGTTCCTTGAGGTGACATTATCATATATTAGTGAACAAGACCATAGCTGATGGTCGAAAGCTTTAATCCTGTACAAGAAATATATATTTTAAACTACAGAAGGATTTTACTTCATTGTGGATTGTATCCCCATATACTTAGAGGTAGGACATAGTACCTGTCTTCTGCATATATATATATATATATATATATATATATATATATAGATATATATAGTATATATATATATATATATATATATGTATGCATATATATATATATATATATATATATATATATATATATATATATAGTATATATATATATATATATATATAGTATATATATATATGATATATAATATATATACATACATCATACATATATATATATGTATATATATATATATATATATATATATATATATATATATATATATATATATATATATATATATATATATGAGTGTGTGTGTGTGTGTGTGTGTGTCTGTGTGTGTATGAGGCCTTGCGCACTCACTTTAATCTTAATGGCCTATATTTTGCTCTATTTATTGTTTTGAAAGTCCAAAGATTATTCCTGTTGGACTCTGAAAGCGAGTCTTCATAAATGGTCTATCCAGTTTCTCTATGACGATGATCCCCTTTTCCAGTTATTTGGCTTTTAACCGTTGCCTGAATTCTTTCATAATCCATTAAGGTTTGTTTTTAAGTTTTATACTTCCAACATATTCGTGGGAAAGTGAGTCTTATCATTGGAGAATCTTTCCATATCACCTTTTAAACGCTAAAAGTTTTTAGTGTGCAATATCCGTTGATGGACTGTTTTCTACCAAGTTGGATAATGCTGCTGTATTTTATCCTATTCAGTGATCTCAAAATTTAAATGAGTATTCTTTCATCCGTTGAAGAAAGATATATTGTTTTTTTTATAATCTATAATTATTAATATTTTTTTGTGGGGGTGGGGATCGGTGTAAGACGAAATCTTTTCTTACTTATTCCATTACAATTCCCTCCTATAACCGTATTCGTGTTGAATTTTGCCAGGCTCGTTCTTAACTATTTGAATGATTCCACGAGAATGGCGACATATTATAAAATTATTTTCATTTTATATTATAAAGTATATACGTTATAAAAGTCATTCTTATGTTCTATTATATGACATATTATAGAATATTAAGGATTAGTTGGTTTTCCGATTACACTAACACTGAGAAAGTCAGATTCTTTATTTTAGAGTCCGGAACACCAGCCTTTCCGTTTTATAAAACTCGACCAGCTTTAGCAGAGATTTGAAATAAAGGAAAGAAGAGAATACTACTACTACTACTACTACTACTACTACTACTACTACTACTAGTAATAATAATAATAATAATAATAATAATAATAATAATCAATAATAATAATAATGATATGATGATGATGATGGATGATGAGATGATGATGAGATGATGATGATGATTATTATTTTATTAAAAGTAATGGCTACTTCAGCAGCGTTACACTTGTAGATATTCTTCTCTATTTTGCGAATAGCGGCTTTTTCGGTGCTACTTAAACAGGCTAGTAGAGCGCCTATATAGGTCATGGTAAAATACAGGGTCAAAATAGGGTTATATATTTGAATTTTACAGATAAACTATGATACCATAGTCATCAAAGTCATTAACGATTTTCTCTCTCTCTGTCTCTCTCTGTCTGTCTGTCTGTCTCTCTCTCTCTCTCTCTTTCTTAAAGCGAGCTTTCGTCTGGAGCTGCCAGACATCCTCGTTTTCATTGGTTGCCTGAGGCAGGTCTCATGCCACTTTCTTCGAGCCGATGGTTGCGTTGCAGCATATCCTGCAGCCGCCTGGACCTCCTAAGCTGCGCTGTAACATTGATGGGCGTTGCGCTACGCTATAGGACGTTATTATTATTATTATTATCTACTAAAAGCTGGTCGATTCTTATAATACTGAGAGGGTAGTGTTCCGGACTGGAAAATAAAGAATCTGACCTTCGCAGTGTTAGTCTAATCGGAAAAGCAAATGATCATTTTTATACTATATATACCATATAATAATAATAATAATAATAATGATAATAATAATAATAAAAATAATATATGCCGCCGTGGCAGAGTGGGTTAGGTCGTCAATGAACTGGTTAAGCACACTGGGCTGGTCAGTTGTTGGATGGGTGACCGCTCTCCTCGGCGTTGATTCCTCGGGAAAGGATCTTTACCATAATTTCCTCAGTCTACTCAGCTGTAAATGAGTACCTATCCCTGATGTGGTACGGTCCAGCTATGGGTTAAATTGCAAAACTCAGCAATGATGTTAAGAAATGAAGGAATTAACGACAACGACGTAAATGAACCTCTGGCAACAGAGGAGCTTCGTCCCGCAGCCAGGTATTCAACCCAATTGAAGGGGAAGACGGTCAGGTACTTGGAGGTCGTCTCATCCAGCAACTCACCACCACAACAACAGTAACCAACAGCCTGAGATTGGAGCTACAGAAGCAAACAAAAGGAAGAAATGGACAAGAGAAAAAAATAAGGAAATATTGAGAGCTACATCAGAAGCAACCCGACGGAGAGAGGATATAGAAGAAGGTTGGTCAAACATGGAATGAGAGGAATAACACTCCCAAACAGAGCAGAGGCTGGCAGACCAAGTAAGGAACATAAAGAAAAAGAGCTGGCTCTCAACAGAAAGAGAAGAACTGGAAAGGGAAATGTCACACGACAACGAATTACACGAAGACGAACTGAGGGACGATGCCAAAGAAGACGACAGGGATGATGAGGTATCCAAACAACGACAAACGAAGAAACGACCGACGAAGTAACAGAGAGGATGGAATATTGGGTAGAAAGGATTAGACAATGGATGGGGCCAGATACAAAGAGAAGAAAGATCCCCTCCATGAAAACCTGCAACACCAAGAATTAAGGGAGAAAACAAGTGAGGTTAATGAAATAATGGGCATAATACACACCACCAGTATCATAGAAACAAATAACTTGGCATATGCAGGAGCAACATTAGTAGCAGAACTGATATGGATTCGAACACCAACCCCACCAGCAGCATAACCAACCCAACGGAAACCAAAACAGCAACCTCCTTGGAAAAGGCGCCTGGAAAAGCAAATCATGGAGATGAGATCTGACTTGAGTAAACTGAAAGAGATGGCAGAAAAAAGGCTAAGAAGCAAGAAAACAAGGGAGGAACTCAACGAGAAATACAAAGTACAAGAGAGGGGACTAAACAACACAATAGAAGATGTAAAACAGAGGCTTAAGGCAAAAGCACTTAAGATCCAACGGTACATGAACAGGAATAAGGGATACCAACAGAACAAACTATCCGGAAACCAACCAGAAAAGACTATACAGGCCAATAAAGAGGGGAAGACAACCACCAAGAAATTCCTGGAGCCGAACCAAGTAAGATACTCTGGGAAAACATATGGAGCAATCCGGTATCACACAACAAACATGCAACATGGCTCCAGGAAGTCAAGGAAGAAGAAACAGGGAGAATAAAACAAAGATTCCACAGAGATCACGACAGACACAGTCAGACACCAACTAAAGAAAATGCCAAACTGGAAAGCCCCAGGTCCCGATGAAGTCCATGGATACTGGCTCAAAAAACTTCAAGGCCCTACACCCACGAATAGCAGAACAACTCCAGTGTGGTATCACAAATCACCATGCACCCAAATGGATGACCACAGGAAGAACATCCTTAGTACAAAAAGACAAGAGTAAGGGAAATATAGCCAGTAACTACAGGCCTATCACCTGCCTACCAATAATGTGGAAGTTACTAACAGGTATCATCAGTGAAAGGTTATAACAACTACCTAGAGGAGACAAACACCATCCCCACCAACAGAAAGGCTGCAGAAGGAAGTGTAGGGGCACAAAAGACCAGCTCCTGATAGACAAAATGGTAATGAAGAACAGTAGGAGAAGGAAAACCAACCTATGCATGGAATGGCTAGACTATAAGAAAGCCTTCGACATGACACCACACATGGCTAATAGAATGCCTGAAAATATATGGGGCAGAGGAAAACACCATCAGCTTCCTCAAAAATACAATGCGCAACTGGAAAACAATACTTACAAGCTCTGGAATAAGACTAGCAGAGGTTAATATCAGGAGAGGGATCTTCCAGGGCGACTCACTGTCCCCACTACTCTTCGTAGTAGCCATGATTCCCATGACAAAAGTACTACAGAAGATGGATGCCGGGTACCAACTCAAGAAAAGAGGGCAACAGAATCAACCATCTGATGTTCATGGACGACATCAAGCTGTATGGTAAGAGCATCAAGGAAATAGATACCCTAATCCAGACCGTAAGGATTGTATCTGGGGTCCATCAGGATGGAGTTTGGAATAGAAAAATGCGCCTTAGTCAACATACGAAAAGGCAAACTAACGAGAACCGAAGGGATAAAGCTACCAGATGGGAGCAACATCAAACACATAGATGAGATCAGGAAAGAATATATGCAGAGACTCAAGGCGATACTCAAGTCAAAACTCAACGCCAGAAATATGATAAAGCCATAAACACATGGGCAGTGCCAGTAATCAGATACAGCATAGATCAGAAAAAAAACCAGGAAAACATATTGACGATACACAAAGCACTACACCCAAGAGCAAATACGGACAGACTATACATAACACGAAAGGAAGGGGGGAGAGGACTACTAAGTATAGAGGACTGCATCAACATCGAGAACAGAGCACTGGGGCAATATCTGAAAAACCAGTGAAGACGAGTGGTTAAAGAGTGCATGGGAAGAAGACTAATAAAAGTAGACGAAGACCCAAAAATTATAGGGAGAAGGAGAATGACAAACAGAACAGAGGACTGGCACAACAAACCAATGCACGGACAATACATGAGACAGACTAAAGAACTAGCCAGCGTTGACATATGGCAATGGCTACAGAGGGGAGAGCTAAAGAAGGAAACTGAAGGAATGATAACAGCGGCACAAGATCAGGCCCTAAGCACCAGATATGTTCAAATAGAACATTAGCACGGAAATAACATCTCTCCCATATGTAAGAAGTGCAATACGAAAAATGAAACCATAAACCACATAGCAAGCGAAATGCCCGGCACTTGCACAGAACCAGTACAAAAAGAGGCATGATTCAGTGGCAAAAGCCCTCCACTGAGCCTGTGCAAGAAACATCAGCTTACCTTCTGCAGTAATAAGTGGTACGAGCACCAACCTGAGGGAGTGATAGAAAACGATCAGGCAAATATCCTCTGGACTATGGTATCAGGATGGATAGGGTGATACGTGCAAGTAGACCAGACGTGACGTTGATTGATAAAGTCAAGAAGAAAGTATCATTCATTGATGTCGCAATACCATGGGACACCAGAGTTGAAGAGAAAGAGAGGGAAAAAATTGATAAGTATCAAGATCTGAAAATAGAAATAAGAAGGATATGGGATATGCCAGTTGAAACTGTACCCATAATCATAGGAGCACTAGGACGATCCCAAGATCCCTGAAAGGAATCTAGAAAAAACTTGAGGCTGAAGTAGCTCCAGGACCCATGCAGAAGAGTGTGATTTTAGAAACAGCGCACATAGTAAGAAAAGTGATGGACTCCTAAGGAGGCAGGATGCAACCCAGAACCCCACATTATAAATACCAACCCAGTCGAATTGGAGGACTGTGGATAGAGCAAAAAAAAAAAAAAAATAAATAATAATAATAATAATAATATCACCATCATCATCATCTTATTATTATTATTATTATTATTATTATTATTATTATTATTATTATTATTATTATTATTATTATTATTATTATTATTAATCATATAACATAGGTAATATCTCTTTGGTAATATGCTCTACCTTGTTTACGCAGATTAACTCGTAAATGCAATCCAGTATATTCTACATCTCCAGAAAAGGCACAAACGTTCTCGATGTACTAGTAATAAATATATATTAAGATCCAGCACTTCAAAAATCTTCTGCCAGTTCAATGTACAAAGAGTGAGCGAAATGAATTTTGTATCAGTATAGACCGCATGACGAAATGACAGACCTCCCATTCTCCCTCTTTTGCGGTGAATAATTTTAGTAATGTGTTTTGCACAGCGCCATCACTTTCCCTAACTTATTGTCGTGTCTACGATGGGACTGTAGATTGTAAAGGATGTTCGTGCCCTTTCTCTTTTTTTTTCATTTGATCCGTACATGCGTGAATATTTAGTCGAAAAAATAGGTAGAATCCTTCCACGTGTTGGTTATATCGGGTGCCACCCTTCGGATGTAAAATACAAATATAACGTTTTTCATCTATATATAAAACACATACTTACGCGCTCACACACATATACAAGCATTTATGTATGTATATATATATATATATATATATATATATATATATATATATATATATATATATATATATATATATATATCAAGCTACAAATGTCCTTTAATACTTAATTCGCTCTACCTCAGAATTAATATATTTCAGATATGTTTAACCTTTTCAAAGAATGGGGAATTTGTTTAGCCGATTGGGAATTTATTCGCAGGCGATAAGATAGAATTGGCCAGGCCGACAGGGCCGAACCATCGACATGTTCAATTCCAGGACTGGCAGTGAAGCCTTAGCCCACCCAGCCCCTGAGGTAGAGCAGATTAGATATTAAATAACATTTGTAGCTCGGATATATGTATATGAATCACGGTAATGTGATATGACTTATATAATGACTACGTGCGGGCAAAAGCACTACAACGATGCCGAGGACCGAGGTGGGTTTGATGCAGTCTCCAAATCTAAGAATACCTGAGCGCGGCAGGTATTTGTGAGGTGGGAGGCGGCATAAACTTGTATCCTCTTGCAATGGTGGGGTGGGCTAAGGCTTCACTGCCAGTCCTGGAATTGAAACATGTTGATGGGTTCGTGCCTGTTGGTCGGCAATTCTATTATCGCTGAATAAATTCCCCTTCCGTTAAACATATATGAAAATGTATTAATTCCGAAGTAGAGCGAATTTAAAGATTTTAATGGACATTTGTAGCTCGATATATGTATATGAATCACAGTAATGTGATATGACTTATATAATGACTACGTGTGGGCAAAAGCACTACAAGGCTACCGAGGACGAGGTGGGTTTGATGCAGTCTCCAAAACTAAAAAAAATACCTGAGCGCAGCAGGTATTTGAGATGGGAGGCGGCATAAACTTATATCCTCTTGCGGTGGTGGGGTGGGCTAAGGCTTCACTGCCAGTCCT
>NC_087201.1:153056430-153063930 GCF_015104395.2 Macrobrachium nipponense | reverse complement strand
GTAGTGTTTGTAGTGCTTTTGACAGCACGTAGCCATCTATAAGTCATATCACATTTCCGTGATTCATATACATATATCGAGCTACAATGTCCTTTAATATCTAATTCGCTCTACCTCGGAATTAATATATTTTCATATATGCTTAACCGAAGGGGAATTTTTTCTCGATAATAGATTTGCCTGGACCAGGGCGCGAACCTATGGATCCTTTCAAACCCAGGAACGTCAGTGAAGCTTTTCCTACTACACCGCCGCGAGAGGTTAAAAGTTCATGTCGCCTCTCACCGTCATATACGTTTCGCGCGCAGGTAATTAGTTGGTTTGGAGACAACATCAACCCACCTCGACTCCGGTAGTGTTTGTAGTGCTTTTGACAGCACGTAGCAAATCTGTAAGTCATATCACATTTCCGTGATTCATATACATATATCGAGCTACAATGTCCTTTAATATCTAATTCGCTCTACCTCGGAATTAATATATTTTCATATATGCTTAACCGAAGGGGAATTTTTTCTCGATAATAGATTTGCCTGGACCAGGGCGCGAACCTATGGATCCTTTCAAACCCAGGAACGTCAGTGAAGCTTTTCCTACTACACCGCCGCGAGAGGTTAAAAGTTCATGTCGCCTCTCACCCTCTTATACCTTTCGGGCGCAGGTAATTAGTTGGTTTGGAGACAACATCAAACCCACATCGCCTCCGGTAGTGTTTTGTAGTGCTTTTGACAGCACGTAGCCAATCTATAAGTCATATCACATTTCCGTGATTCATATACATATATCGAGCTACAATGTCCTTTAATATCTAAATTCGCTCTACCTCGGAATTAATATATTTTTCATATTCTTAACCGAAGGGGAATTTTTTCTGGATAATAGATTTGCCTGGACCAGGGCGCGAACCTATGGATCCTTTCAAAACCCAGGAATGTCAGTGAAAGCTTTTCCCTACTTACACACCGCGAGAGGTCTCCAAACCAACTAATTACCTGCGCGCGAAAGGTATAGAGGGGTGAGAGGCGACATTGAACTTTTACCTCTCGCGCGGTGTAGTAGGAAAAGCTTCACTGACGTTCCTGGGTTTGAAAGGAATCCCCAAATAGGTTCGCGCCCTGTCCAGGCAAATCTATTATCGAGAAAAAATTCCCCTTCGGATAAGCATATATGAAAATATATTAATTCCGAGGTAGAGCGAATTAGATATTAAAGGACATTGTAGCTCGATATATGTATATGAATCACGGAAATGTGGATATGGACTTATAGATTGACTACGTGCTGTCAAAAGCACTACAAACACTACCGGAGTCGAGGTGGGGTTGATGTTGTCTCCAAACCAAAACTAATTACTTGCGCGCAAAAGGTATATGAGGGTGAGAGGCGACATGAACTTTTAACCTCAAGCGGTGGTGTAGTAGAAAAGCTTCACTGACGTTCCTGGGGTTTGAAAGGATGCATAGGTTCGCGCCCTTGTCCAGGCCAATCTTTATTATCGAGAAAAAAATTCCCCTTCGGTTAAGCATATATAAAATATATTAATTCCGAGGGTAGAGCGAATTAGATATTAAAGGACATTGTAACTCGATATATGGTATATGAATACGGAATGTGATTATGACTTATAAGATTGGCTACGCTGTCGGAAAAGCACTACAAAACACTACCGAGTCGAGGTTGGGTTGAATGTTGTCTCCAAAACACAACTAATTACTGCTGCGCGCAAAGGTATATGAGGGTGAGAGGCGACATGAACTTTTAACCTCTCGCGGTGGGTGTAGTAGGGAAAAGCTTCACTGACGTTCCTGGGTTGAAAGGATCCATAGGTTCGCGCCCTGGGGTCCAGGCAAATATATTATGAGAAAAAATTCCCCTTCGGTTAAGCATATATGAAAATATATTAATTTCCGAGTAGAGCGATTAAGATATTAAAAGGACATTGTAGCTCGATATATGTATAGAATCACGAAATGTGATATGACTTATAGATTGGGCTACGTGCTGTCAAAAGCACTACAAACACTACCGGAGTCGAGGTGGGTTGATGCTGTCTCAAACCAACTAATTACCTGCGCGCGAAAGGTATATGAGGGTGAGAGGCGACATGAACTTTTAACCTCTCGCGGCGGTGTAGTAGGAAAAGCTTCACTGACGTTCCTGGGTTTTGAAAGGATCCAGGTAGTTCGCGCCTGGTCCAGGCAAATCTATTATCGAGAAAAAATTCCCCTTCGGCTTAAGATATATGAAAAATAGATTAATTTTTCCGAGTAGAGCGAATTAGATATTAAAGGACATTGTCAGCTCGATATATGTATATGAATCACGGAAATGTGATATGACTTATAGATTGGCTACGTGTGTCAAAGCACTACAAACACTACCGGAGTCGAGGTGGGTTGATGTTGTCTCCAAACCAAATAAATTACCTGCGCGCGAAGGTATATGAGGGGAGAGGCGACATGAACTGTTTTAAACCTCTCGCGGTGGTTGTAGTAGGAAAAGCTTCACTGACGTTCCTGGGTTTGAAAGGATCATAGGTTCGCGCCCTGGTCCAGGCAATCTATTATCGAGAAAAAATTCCTTCGGTTAAGCAATATATGAAAATATAATTTTCCGAGATTGAGAATTAGATATTAAAGACATTGTAGCTCGATATATGTATATGAATCACGGAAATGTGATATGACTTATAGATTGGTACGTGCTGTCAAATGCACTACAAAAAAACTACGGAGTCGAGGTGGGTTGATGTTGTCTCCAAACCAACTAATTACCTGCGCGCGAAAGGTATATGAGGGTGAGAGGCGACATGAACTTTTAACCTCTCGCGGTGGTGTAGTAGGAAAAGCTTCACTGACGTTCCTGGGTTTGAAAGGATCCATAGGTTCGCGCCTGGTCCAGGCAAATCTATTATCAAGAAAAAATTCCCTTTCGGTTAAGCATATATGAAAATATATTAATTCGAGGTAGAGCGAATTAGATATTAAAGGACATTGTAGCTCGCTATATGTATATGAATCATGGAAATGTGATATGACTTATAGATTGGCTACGTGCTGTCAAAAAAAGCACTACAAACACTACCGGAGTCGAGGTGGGTTGATGTTGTCTCCAAACCAATAATTACCTTGCGCGCGAAAGGATATGAGGGTGAGAGGCGACATGAACTTTTAACCTCTCGCAGTGGTGTAGTAGGAAAAGCTTCACTGACGTTCCTGGGTTGAAAGGATCCATAGGTTCGCGCCCTGGTCCAGCAAATCCTATTAATCGAGCCCCCCAAAAAAATTCCCCTCCTTCGGGGGATAAGCATATATGAAAATATAGTAAATTCGAGGGTTAGATGCGAATTAGAAAATATTAACCGGACATTGTAGCTCGATATATGTATGAATCACGGAAATGTGATATGACTTATAGATTGGCTACGTGCTGTTCAAAACAAAAGCACTACAAACACTACCGGAGTCGAGGTGGGTGATGTTGTCTCCAAACCAACTAAATTACCTGCGCGCGAAAGGTATATGAGGGTGAGAGGCGACATGAACTTTAACTCTAGTCGGGGTGGGTAGTAGGAAAAGCTTCACTGACGTTCCTGGGTTTGAAGGATCCTAGGTTTCGCGCCCTGGTCCAGGCAAATCTATTATCGAGAAAAAAATTCACCTTCGGATTAAGCATAATAAATGAAAAATATTAATTTCCGAGGTAGAGCGAATTAGATATTAAAGGACATTGTAGCTCGATATATGTATATGAATCACGGAAATGTGATATGACTTATAGATTGGCTACGTGCTGTCAAAAGCACTACAACACTACCGGAGTCGAGGTGGGTTGATGTTGTCTCCAAACCAACTAATTACCCTGCGCACGAAAGGTATATGAGGTGAGAGGCGACATGAACTTTTAACCTCTCGCAGTGATGTAGTAGGAAAAGCTTTCACTGACGTTCCTGGGTTTGAAAGGATCCATAGGTTCGCGCCCTGGTCCAGGCAAATCTATTATCAGAAAAAATTCCCTTCGGTTAAGCATATATGAAAATATATTAATTCCGACGTAGAGCAAATTAGATTATTAAAGGACATTGTAGCTCGATATATGTATATGAATCACGGAAATTGATGGACTTCTAGATGGCTACGTGCTGTTCAAAAGCACTAACAAACACTACGGAGTCGAGGTGGGTTGATGTTGTCTCCAAACCAAACAAAATAATTACCTGCGTGCGAAAGTATATGAGGGGTGAGAGGCGACATGAACTTTTAACCTCTCGCGGGGTGTAGTAGGAAAAGCTTCACTGACGTTTCCTGGGTTTGAAAGGATGCATAGGTTCGCGCCCTGGTCCAGGCAAATCTATTATCGAGAAAAAAATTCCCTTCGGTTAAGCATATATGAAAATATTTTTAAATCCGAGGGGTAGAGCGAATTAGATATAAAGGACATTGTTAGCTCGATATATGTATATGAATCACGGAAATGTGATATGACTTATAGATTGGCTACGTGCTGTCAAAAGAACACTGCAAATACTACCGGAGTCGAGGTGGGTTTGATGTTTGTTTCTCCAAACCAACTAATTACCTGCGCGCGAAAGGTATATGAGGGTGAGAGGCGTCATGAACTTTAACCTCTCGCGGTGGTGTAGTAGGAAAAGCTTCACTGACGTTCTGGTTTGAAAGGATCCATAGGTTCGCGCCCCTGGTCCAGGCAAATCTATTATCGAGAAAAAAATTCCCCTTCGGTTAAGCATATATGAAAATATATCATTCCGAGGTAGAGCGAAGTTAGATATTAAAGGACATTGTAGCTCGATATATGTATATGAATCACGGCCAATGTGATATGACTTATATATATATATATATATATATATATATATATATATATATATATATATATAATATATATATATATATATATATATATATATATATATATATATATTATGGGTAAAATTGAAAAGCCATCTTAATTCAAGACCTAAACGATGAATCCCTTCAAAAAAGTTTAGATACGATAACTAAACACATGAATTTTTTCATATGACTCCGGAAAGATATCAATGATAAACTATGTATTTTCAATATAGACTAATTAATGGAAAACTGTCAGAATCGGCCGGTTTTTTTTTTTTTTTTTTTTTTTTTTTTTTACATTTTGCAACTAATGTTTATGGGAAGTATTTTCATGGGAAAGCAACACGAAAAGAGAGAATTGATATGAACGAAACTAAATGGATTTTATAACATTTTTCCAGTTTAAATCACGTTAACGGACGGAATTCACTCATGTATTCAAAGAGTATTAACAGAGTTCCTCTGAGGTATCGTGAGAATCTTTGTAACGTGATTATATGGAATCTTGGTTACCGTAATAGAATTGTAGAATCAACAGTGCAAATGAAAATTTTACTGTTGGTAAAAGAAATTATTCGAAGGTTACACATACATTTCCATAGAGCAAAGTTATGTAAAATATTTTGCACGTTGACGAAACTGATTAAACAAACAGTGCTACAACTATGCTCATGCCATATTGCTCCACCACGCAAAAAGCAGATTATCTACATGTTATATGAATAGCATGATATCTAGTATCTACAAAAGATCAAAAGGAAAAACGAAAACCGGGATAAAGGAGGGATAAGGATAATGAAGATAATGTACAATAATGGAAGATAATATGCAAATGGCTCGCATGGTTATCTGGAATGTGAGGTTACAATGCTGGTGGAATGTTTTAAAGCAAATAACAGACCAGTCCTGCCCTCCCGGTTTCCCGCACGAGGGAGGAATGAAAAGATTCCATATTCCATAAATCTTGCTCGCAAAATTGCTTTCATTCCTCCTGACACTATTATTAGTCTACAGCATTCTCCTGAGACTTGATTCTCTCTCTCTCTCTCTCTCTCTCTCTCTCTCTCTCTCTCTCTCTCTCTCTCTCGTCTCTCTCCATGTATTTGCACTGTATTAAAAAAAAATCAGTATCATGTAAATATTTGAATAGAAATTTTGAACAGCCAGATTTGAAATCCTGTGAAAATTCATTTTAGGAACATTAAAATTAGGCATTCTTGGCGAGAAGTACTTGTCTAAAAGCAAGCGAAGTGTCTTTTAGTATTTTTAATATTTTAAGGTTGTAATCATTGTGCAACTTTTAAATCTCAAATTCTTAGCTTTATTGTAATTTATTTTATGCTATCTATTTTGTACAGCCCCTCGAAAATGTAATGAAGACATTACGAAAACGTCGGGAATAAATTGACCTTTTATCAAGTCTTTATGTCCTTCCTCCTCATTGATGCATATCGGCTGTGGCCACCGCTGTTGGATATATATATATATATATATATATATATATATATATATATATATATATATATATATATATATATATATATATATTATATATATATATATATATATATATATATATGTTGTTTTCAGGCTGTTGAAAGCAGCAAATTTATGACGAGACCTATTCTTCTGAATTATTTCATAAGTTTCTACAGTGATGAAAAATGCATCTTTATATCACACACGAATCTCGGGAGTATTTCCTTTATACATTTACGTTTCCATATCTTTCAAATCCCTATGCAAGAAGCCTTTCCCTTTTATTATCTTCTGAGACTATATTAAAAGTACATTACAATAGATTGTCAGAATTAAAGAGAAAAAACCCATCAAATAGAAATGTGCCAATATTAGAGATTTAATGGGCACACTGAGGTTTGAGATAAGGACTTGAAAAATTCCCATTTTAAGGGTATTTGCTTCCCTGGACAGTGTCCTCATCATTCAGTCAATAAAGCCGTATAGCTTTATGTGGGGGAGTTGAGCACCAAGATCACCAAGTCCATAAATGATTTTGATACATACCCAGAGATAAATCATCAAAGAAAATTGCAGAATATTTTGATGATTTTTTGATTGCTGATACATTTTCATCAAAACGGCAAGATTCTAGAATTTTAGCCCAAAGTTCTGACGAATTTATTCGAGCAAAAATAACAAAGTATATATTACTTGCCCATGACTTTCAACAACAATCTGACAAAAAAAGATATTTCTGTAAGATTAAAAAAGTGCGAGCAGAGAGAGAGAGAGAATGAGAGAGAGAGAGAGAGAGAGAGAGAGAGAGAGAGAGAGAGAGATTTTCTCTATATCATATCATAAGTATTATTCTGACCAGTTTGTTCGAGTATTAACATTAATCCTCTATAGACAACACCCCCACCAAAAAAAAAAGAAAAAAAAAAAAAGAACAGAACTGTCCCCTTCATAGAATGGAATCACACGACCAATAGTAAAATCATCTAACGTCGTTGCATAGGTAGATTTATGGTCTTTTACGATAAAGGTGAGAGAGAGAGAGAGATGAGAGAGGAGAGAGAGAGAGAGAGAGAGAGAGAGAGAGAGAGAAATTGTTTAAGCAATAATAAACCAAAATGACTCGTTGCACAGCTGCAGAAAAGTCTGAGAATGAAATGGACATGGATTG
>NC_087201.1:153038930-153051430 GCF_015104395.2 Macrobrachium nipponense | reverse complement strand
GAATCGGTTGTTGCTGAGTCTGATTGTCAGGTATTTCCTTTCTTAAAACTAGAATCTTGAGTGTTGGTTCTATTTTCATTCAATAGATGGCGTTGGTTGTCCATTCTATCATCCTTGGGTGTAGTTTGCATTCGCTTTAATAGATGGCGTTGGTTGTTCTGTTCGTTATTTTAGTGTCCTTGGTATTACTTATTGTTTACTTTTGATTTACTTTCCAAGTGATAGCCACTACCTTACGAACCCCGCAACCTTTCACATGGTAAGAAGTTATTTGTTCTTTGTTGTACACCTTATGTTCTATGTAAATAATCATGTAAAGCTATTATGGTTTAATAGTGATATATTAACAGTGACCTTTTGTTCTAAGCTATTGTTTTGTGTATTTATTTTGCAGACACTCTACCTTACCTTGCCTTGCCTTGCTTGACATTATCTTGCCTTATGGTGTCTTGTCTGTTTGACATCTTGTCTTAACTTGTATGACCTGTTGGATGTACCGTTTTACTTACCTGGTGCAAGATCTGTCATCATGGATCTACAATCTTCAGCCATCTAGACAATTTCAAGAATGTACCCACATTCTAACCCACTACGTACCATCTTCAGCCATCTAGATAATTTCAAGAGTGTACCCACATTCCAACCTACGTGTCATCTATTACTATTATGAGTTATTCTATTTATTGTTAATAAATTAATAATTTTTACAATTCTTTTTACTTGATACCAGTCTAGCAAAAGTGTTAGGTAACAAGCGCCTAATACATTTCCATCCATGCAAATAAAAGCTTGACAATTGGCGCAGTGAGTAGGATTATTTGCAGAGTTGCTAGACTGTTTAACTTGTGTATAATTTATATTTACAGTTTACTGCTGACAACTATGTGAACTTCGTTACCTGTGAAGGTTGGTGGATTTTATTTAAGTGTTCTGCAAGGTTTGTGGCCTATCACTGGAAGTAATATCACTGGACTTAAGGCAAAGTTCTGTCTGTTGTTTCTTTTCTGTCTGGCGAGTTGTCGTGTGAAAGCACTTCATTTAAAGTGGAATAAATTCTCGTTGTGGTGCAATATAAATTTGTATTTGTTCGTGTAGTCATATTACGTTCTAGGAAAAGGTTGAGGTCGGGAAGTGAATTAGAAACTGTATCGTTATCCTATTAATTCTAGCTAATTTAGTCTTAATGATTGTAGGGCTTGTTAGGGGTAATGTTAGTTTAATGTTCCTTTAAGTTCCGATTGTTTTCTCATCCTTGAATATTCCTATTGTGTATTCATTTTCCTTATGCTAGTTTTTTTTGGCATGGAAAATTTTGTCATTGATGGTGGAAAACCCTTAATAGACATTGGTAATCATTGAAGTACTACTTTTAAAGTTGAGTTCATGATTAGCCATATTTCATAATTTAATGTTTGCTAATACTTATGAAGTGTTGTTTATTTTATTAACTGTATGCTTACCCATCATTATTATGGATCTTAGTGATTTGATGGATAAGGCTATTAAGCTTGGTATGAAAACTGCTGAAGCTGAGGAATTTATAGCAAAGCAACAGGCTAGAGAGGATAGAGTAGCTGAAAGAGAGGAGAAAAGGTTTCAGTTAGAGTTGGCAGAAAAGGAGAAAAGGTTTCAGTTAGAGTTGGCAGAAAAGGAGAAAGATAGGATATTTAAATTGGAATGTCTTAAGAGAGAAAGGGAGGAGAAGGAGGAAGACAGGAAACATGAGTTAGCCAAAGCAGAGTTGAGAAATAGTGCTGATATGGGTGGTGTAGGTAGCGAGAATGTAATATCTTTGCCAAAAATTCCCCCCTTTGATGAGAAAACTGATGAAATTGATGTATACATGAATAGATTTGAGAAATTAGCTGAATTTCATAAATGGGATCAGGAAGACTATGGTATTATGTTAGGCACATTATTAAGGGGACGAGCTTTGAAAGTGTACTGTGGACTTGACCCTGCTATTGCAAGTAATTATCAGGAATTGAAGGCAGCCTTATTGAAAGCGTTTCAGGTGAATCCCCAGGTATATCGAAAGAAATTTAGAGAAGGATTTATTGAAACTAATGAAAGCTTTGTGCAGTATTCATATAGACTAAGACAGAATTTTGATAAGTGGTTGCAATTAGCTGATGTTAATAAATCTTATGATGATGTCTGTGATTTTATGATTATGGATCAATTGTTGGCTAATAGTTCAAGGGATTTGCGAACATTTCTTTTAGAAAGGGTTTGTAAAAATTCTCATGAAATGGCGTTAGCTGCTGATAGGTATCTGATTGCTCACGGACTTAATAAATGTAGAAATTCTAAATTTAAGTCTGATAAATGTTCAAAGTTAGGAATAAAACCTAAATCTGATAAAGTAGGTGTTGATAATCTTAAAACATTGCAGTGCCACCTATGTAAAGAAATTGGGCATATTAAACCCAATTGTCCAAATAGTCCTGTTAATTTTGCTCAGTCTAAATAAATTCTTTCAATAAAAATATTCCTAAGATCAGTATCGCTCTAGCTAGTGAAGAAAAACCCAAGAATGCTATTGTGGATGAGAAAGGAATAGTTTTTAACAAAACAGTAGAGGTATTGTTTGATACTGGGTGTAATACTGTTGTTCTTAACGAAACTTTGATTCCAGCACCTTATCTCAGTAAGGCTAAAACTGTGAAGGTGTATAATTTCATGGGTGTTCCCATATATCTGCCCAAATTAGATGTTATATTAGAAGTAAATTCTTTTCCGTAGAGTAAATGCTATCGTAGCACCAATTATGTTCTGATGTAATTGTTCGGTTAATACCTGGATTGAAACATCACATACAGGCAGGAATAGAATTGTTGAGTAAAATACCTGTGCCAGATAACGAATTAGATGTAAATAAGTTAAATGTTAATGTGGTTACAAGAGAACAGAGTCTTAGGAAAACTATATTAAAACCTTTGTCTGATGTCTTGTCTGAAGTTCAAGTAAACCCAGTAGATTTTAGTAATAAACAGTGGACATGTGATTCTCTGAAGTCAATTAGGAAAAGCTTGAAGGAGGAAGAAGAAATAACTTGCAAAGGGAGAGTTGTTAAGTATGTAGTACATAATAACGTGATTTATCGTAAGGGTGTGCAAAGTAAAACTCAGCTAGATTTTGGTAAAATGCAAATTGTAGTTCCTCTCAAGTATAGAGAGATAGTTATGAAACTTGCACATGAATCACTTATTTCTGGTCATTTTTCTTCTAGGAAAACTATTGACAAAGTGCTTGGTAAATTTTATTGGCCGAGGGCTAGTGCAGAGATTGATAGATATTGTAAGTCTTGTTATAAATGTCAGAAATTTGGGAAAAGAGTAAAGAAAGTCTCTTTGGTAAAATGCCTATAGTTTCTGAACCATTCAGTAGAGTGGCTATTGATATTGTGGGTCCGATTGTTCCAGCCTCAAGTCGTGGTCACATGTATATTCTTACAACAATTGATTTAGCTACACGCTATCCTGAAGCTCTACCTCTCGGAAATATTGATACTGTTACTATAGCTGAAAGGTTAGTAGAAGTATTTTGTAGAATTGGGGTACCAAAAGAAATACTAAGCGACAGGGGAACTCAGTTTAAGTCAGATCTCATGGCAGAAATACATAGATTATTATCAATTAGAGCTTTATTCACAAGCCCATATCATGCTGCATGTAATGGAACTGTTGAACGGATGAATGGTGTACTTAAAAATATGTTAAAGAAAGTTTGTAGTGATCATCCAACAGAATAGGACTGGTATATTCCTGTTGTTCTTTTCGCTTATCGTGAAATTCCCAACGATACTCTAAAGTTTAGCCCATTTGAACTTTTGTATGGACGTAGTGTCCGTGGCCCTTTAACAATCCTTCATGAATTGGTTGCTGGTAACAATGCTGATGATGAACTCAAAACTACTTACCAGTATGTTTTAGATCTGCTTTTGATCGTAAAGCAAAGCCAAGAAAGTTTGTGGAGGGAGATGAAGTTCTAATTATGTTGCCAAATAATACAAACAAATTTCTAATGCAGTGGAAAGAACCTTATGTGATTGATCGTTGCCATAGTAATGGAGTTGACTATTTTGTAAAAGTAGGAAATAATCTTAAACTGTATCATGCCAATATGTTGAAGAAGTACTTTAGAAGGAAGATTGTAAACGTTATTCAAAAAGCAGTAGAAGAGGTCAAAACTTCAAATGGTTTGTTTGGTAATGTTAACTTTTGAGGTTGTTAATGTTGGAGAACCTGTTTCAGATCTATGTGATATAGAATATCTGGAGGTAGATAAAACCAGTTATCAAATAAGTAAAGATCTTAAAAAAATTCTCAAACTGATGAACTTGTTAATGTTTTGGATAAGTTTCATGATGTAATTAGTGATAGACCTGGAGTTGCTAGATATATGGAACATGATATTAAATTGACCTCTAATAATTTTTTATAATTCTTTTTACTTGATACCAGTCTAGCAAAAGTGTTAGGTAACAAGCGCCTAATACATTTCCATCCATGCAAATAAAAGCTTTGCACCACAACGAGAATTTATTCCAACTTTTAAATAAAGCGCTTTCACATGAAAACAATAAATAGAATAATTCATAATAGTAATAGATGACACGTAGGTTGGAATGTGGGACACTCTTGAAATTATCTAGATGGCTGAAGATGGTACGTAGTGGTTTAGAATGTGGGTACATTCTTGATGGCTGATTTTCTCAACTAGTTTTGTGAATGAATAGAAGTAACGACTGTTAAGCATTATCTTAATCAAGTATGTGTGTATATAAAACTATAAGCGTGATTATAGAAATATAGGCATATAGGGATGCATAAATGTATGTATATATATATATATATATATATATATATATATATATATATATATATATAGTATATATATATATATATATATATATATATATATATATATTCTATATAGTATATATATATATATATATATATATATATATATATATATATATATATATATATATATATATATAATATATATATCTATACATATATATTATATATATATATATATATATATATATATATATATATATATATAGATATATATATATATATATATATAGTATATATATATATATATATATATATATATGTATGTACATATATACATGTATATATATATATATTATATATATATATTATATATATATTATATATATATATATATGTGTGTGTGTGTAAGAGTATACATATATAAAGAATGTATTTTGACATTCTATAAATGATGAATAGTATTGTTAATCAAAAGCCATGACCCAAGGGGTCATATGAGAACGTGCAGGAATGTAATGCATTATTGAAGCAGTGTTGACGTTGCCTTGACTTTGCTCTGACGTCGCTTTGTATAACGTCTTACTTTGTATACACCTGGATCATCAGTTTCATGTTTAAAAAGGTAATGCCAATCAATGCCCCATTGGCAAAATACATGTTGTCGTTCCCATTACAGTCAGCGCCTACGTGACAGACCTAGATTCGTATGTTCATTTGTGTGTATAACAATCGAGCAATGTATCGCTCACCTATGATCTTGTAAACCGAATTGTACATCAGACTTGTATCACACCTCTCCGCTTGAAGAGCTATCCAAATCTTCCTGTAGATATCATTGTGATGTAGACTTGTTAAATATAACTTATTTAACTATGAGTTTTAAAGACTCAACCTCTACATCAGAAAGAAGCAATTGAATGAAACTTAAAGAATATCATCACAGTCAATGAGACTGAGTCAATAATGAAGAGTATTTTACCAACTGACATCTGCTTTGCAGATCAAAAGAACAATCCAGTGCCTCGTTTGTAAATATAATACGAGGGCACTAATATTATGGTGGCAGGACAGCAAGAAGAACCCGTATCTACCGAAGACTTACAAATCTTAGAAACATAGCACACATCGGAAGTCAATGAAAGCGAGGCAAGAGAATCTACAAGCAACTTCGTGTCTCAGCCAATGCTGCTGACGGCAACACGAGTATCATTCTGATGGTACCGAGATGGCATTCATCCACGAGCTTAATTAATGAAACAAATTAAGGATACATTTTTATATCAAGAGGCTGAATTAAACATCGTATATTGGGCGTCTTCAACAGTGTGGAACTTCGAGAACTTCCGCCAACGTGTTTTCCGCAGAGGATCATCAACAACTCATCAAAACAGCAAACAGTCGTTCTACTAACAAAACAACGCACGACTAAGCGAACTGGGACGGAAGCGCAGATGGTAGAAGCGAAGCCCATGACGTCATGAAAACACCGCTGACTTTCCCTTAAATATCAGCTAAGTACAAAATTTTTATTCATTCGGTGTGTAAGTTTGAGTGTTCCTCTTACGCATGTCGTGTGATCGGTGTTCCTGGGGTGAGTTGCGAGACATCCTTAATCTTTCTTTCTTGCAGGAATCTATCTTCATCTTTGGTTATTCGTCTCTGCAGTCTTTTTATCTTTGTTTTTGCCAACCCTTTTTTTCAGAAGTTCTCCTGAAATATCTTTATCATATTATCTGTGTTTAATCTTATCATTTTGGGGGGCACTATTATTATCTGTGACACATTTTTTTTATATTGCATTTGCGTTTACGCAGTGGACGTGTGTATTCATACAGATATTTTGATTAGGTCGCTAAGAACCGTAGTGATAAGAAAAAACAAAAAGTAAAGATGTCCAATCCAGTACCGCGTACCCCTGCACCCAGCAACCCCACACCCAATAACCCAGTGGTAACATTAGTTAGCGCCAGGTCAGCAATCGTCCCTTTTCAAGGTCCTGTTAATGGGTTTTTGCCCCAAGGCGTGGAATCTTGGATCTCATCTGTGGATGCTCATTTAAAAGCAAAATGCATCACTGCACCGTCCCTACTATTACAGGAAGCTAAAAGCTTCATAGACTTTGCAAAAGGGAATGCAGGTTTGTACCTGAGGGGTGTCTCATTCCAAGAGGTGGATACATGGGATGAATTTAAAATTAGATTACAAGCCATATATGGCAGTGAGGAGGCCATGGATGCGGTTTTAGCTTTGAGGAATATCCGTAATTTAATCTATGACTCAACTTAACGTGGTGGATAGGGCGGCACTAATTGCAGACCGGTTGAATGAATAACTGGATAACTTGAATAACACTACTTGGGTTACGAGGAAAGACATGGCTGTAAAGATTTTATTAGGCTCACAACTTAACTTTCCTGACAGCTATGTTGCCTAAGTGTGCAGATTTATATCCCTTGCTTGTTCAAGTTTTTGCAAAGAATGAAAGTAAACCACGGCAAGTACATTTAGTTAATAATAACGCAGCAAGGATAACTTGTTTTAATTGTAAACGAGTGGGTCATATGATTTCAGATTGCCGCACGCGTTATTGTTCAATTCATAATAGCTCAACTCATTCTTACGCTCGATGTTGCTCACACAATCAGCAGCAAAGTAATGCTAAAAACACACAAAACGTTGCCAATGATAACAAGAAGAAGAATCCACATTATCATAAAACGAAACAAATAAACAGTAACTCTGCTCAGAATCAGAAACAAGCAAATCGGGCTTCAGGGAACTCAGTTCCTGGGCCGTCTAGCCAAAGCAGTCAGAGTCAGTTAAATTTTCCAAGTGTTCAAAGCAAAGCAAACTCCGAGTAAGCGACTTCAGCGGGGGTGGAGAGTGATGTTGGTCACTCAGAATGAAATACAGACAAAGCAAGCGAGGGTTTACAGAGCCAAATATCGGACAAAACGTTTCAACACCTGCTCTGAAATATAACTACTTTTAAAAACATTATTAAGAATAACCAAATGTAAAAGGTTATTATCCGATTTGGCGTTTTACAAATATTTAATGATTGCTCGTCTGTTGTTTAGCGTTTGAATATGAAAAGCAATTAAAGTAAACTTGTTAATTTTGTTAATTGAATATTCTTTGTAAAAAATTTCCATTTTTGCCATTTCATACATACATCAGTAATAATACGGTGATGAAACTTTTTGACAAATTGGCTTTGCACGTTTTATTAAAAGGCAGGCATAAAATGATTTCGAATTATTTGGCTTTGTTTATCATTTTACATATTCAAATCGATTATAACATACCATGTGAATGACCGTCTACAACACTTTGTCCTCTATCTCAGTCGAGATGCCAGTATTTGTAGAAGGTAATAAAAGTGTCGGCGAAAATTATAGGATATTCTTGAGTATCAGAAAAGTCTTTCTTGCCAAATTTCCGTTTTTGATGATTGCTTTTATTATACTCTTCTCATTCCTCCACGTTCATATATAAAAAGACAATCATCTCTTAAATTTTTAAGACTACTCAAATGAAGACCGAAGTCTTGACGTTCAAGGAGAATACATGGAGAGATACAAACGCTATATATATATATATATATATATATATATATATATATATATATATATATATATATATTATATATATATATATATATATATATATATATATATATATATGACCAGTCATGGATTTTTGGAAATCAAAATACTCTTTCAATCTAGTTGAGATCTGACAACCTTTTTACTACAAAAGAAGAAATACTATTCTATTCCATAAGGTAACTTTTGTAATTATATGATTTACCTTAGCACTAAGGTTTTACATTTTTTTCCGTAATATTCTGCATTTCTAAGAAGTCACTGTTCTTTTCTGCGATAATTTTTATCTAATCAATGACAACGTTAACTAAGATGTATGTTTAATACTAACCGATCTACATTTATTTAACATTGTAATGATTCTTGAATCACCGAAAAAGAATGCATTTACTTCCAGTAAAGTTAGTAATGATATATCACAATAATAATAGAAAATTTTATATAATAAATTTTTTGTTTTATTATTTTGTTATAAGGCGTTCATGAAGTTTGAAATACGGCTATGCAATTCGACACTTATAATATTGGTGTTGGAGGACAATGTCTCTATCCGAGTGAAAAAAAAAATAAGGATAAAAACAAATACTACGAGCATGGGAAAAGCGCAGAACCAACAATAACTAAAGAATATTATTTGTGAAGTTCCCTGGCTCCTTCAAAATAAATGAGCGAACAAAGAGACTATCCTCTTGAGAAAGCTCATTTTTCCTGACCCACAAGAGTTTCTCCATTCCATTTCCACTCCACTGTGAAGAGGGCCAAACACCTAATACTAAGAGTAATTACGAAGAGGAGATAGTGTGTTATTTGTATTTAACAACAGGGTGTTTATTTTGAGAAAGATTCTTATTTTTTCATTATTTAACCGTTTCTTAAGGAGGTCTAATGCAGACTATTTGCAGATATCCTCAAACTTATATAAATGATACACTAACAGTACTGCATCATTAGTTACTTCTTATTTTGCGAGGTGGATTTTTATCTTTCGAAAGCTAGAACTTGGGTACTGAAATATGATTACTTATTATTATCATTATTATTATTTTTGCCATTGTTAACGCTGTTTTCGTTAGTATTACGTATTTCCACAAGAAAAACGCAAACTTCTAATTAATAATTGAACTTCGTTTGTGATGTAACTACCAGACAACAGATACCTTGATTAAGACGTGAAATACAACAACAAATCTCCTCGATTTGTGGCCTTAGATTTATAGACAAATTTAGAAAAAATAAGGAGAAAAACGAACGTTGTCTTTAAAAAGGATTGAAAATAGGGGCAAATAAATAAAATGGAGAATAGTGGTGCAAATAATTTCGTAATGACTGCTTTTCATTTCCTCCCTTGGTGAAAGATGAAGCTTTTAAACATGACGAAAAGGGCTGTGATGTCTTAATTTTGCCACCCTGCGTTTCTTTAAGTCTCTCTCTCTCTCTCTCTCTCTCTCTCTCTCTCTCCAGCTTACAGTATATCTCACCTTCGAAGAAAAACTGCAGATCTCGAAAGGAACATTTTTCGAAAGGCGTCTTAATGACTCCTTCCAGCTCTCTGGAGATTCCCCTGAAAGCGTCGCTGTAACTTTATGTCCGAGGTTCTGTAAATGACATTTTTACCGAAGCAAAGCCTAAATTGTGCAGGCGACCCCGAAGCAGACTGGAAGGCAGGATTCATTCGCTGCATGAGCTGATTTCATTTGGAACTTTTTATTTCCTCGGAGAAAAACACGAGGTACCAGTATTTAGCCAGAAAAAAAATAAGGTTCTTACATATTCCAAGTAAGATTCTTATTTTAGCTTTTTTACTCTGGTGCTTAGGAGGTGTAATGCAAATTACTTGCGTGTCTATTTGCTATTGGTTAATAAACTACCTAAAGCTGAAACACTACTCTATTCTTCTATATGAAAATGTATATTTGCGATACACATTTATACATATATTGCCACCTTCCACGATAGATTTCTCTCTCTCTCTCTCTCTCTCTCTCTCTCTCTCTCTCTCTCTCTCTCTCTCTCTCTCTCTTTCTATATATATATACTATATATACTATATAATATATATATATATATATATATATATATATATACTATATATATATATATATATATATATATATATATAGATATATATATATATATATATATATATATATATATATATATATATATATATATATATATATATATATATATATATATATATATATATATATATATTTATATATATATATATATATAAATATATATATATTATATATATATATATATATATACATATATGTATATATGTATATATATATTTTATCTTATATATATATATATAATATATATATATATATATATATATATATATATATATAAATATAATAATTATTATGTATATATAATGTATATATATGTATATATGTATTTATATTATATATATCTTATATATATATATATATATATATATATATATATATATATATATATATTATGAATATGATTTGAACCCTTGAAAACTGTATCCATGAATTATCTTTTTTTTTTCATTAAGAGGACGTGATGAGCTGTGACATTCTTAGAATGTAGATGTCATCAGTTTAACTCTCCTTTTTCCCAAGTCCGTGAGCATATGTCGCAAGGTACGAACAATTATATGGCACTTGTTCTTTTCTTTTTTTGAAGTTGTCGAGTGTTTCGGCAAATATTTCTAAGTATCTATCATATGAGAAATAGGTTTTGCTCATGGTTGTATTTGTGGCAAGTTTGCCAGAGTTAGGAAACTTGATTAAGTTTCTGGAGGTCTGTGCCGAAGTGAATATGGTGACGCCTTTGTTTAGACACTTCGGATTTGTGGTTTTGTTGTAATTCCTAGGCAATTTTTTGCCAAGTTTTTGCTCTTGTCAGCAGATATGCTAAACAGAGAGTTTACAGTTTCTGACGGTAACATTGAGCTCCATAGAGATGCTTTTCGAGGTTATTTTACTGACACAGTTTTTAGAGTCCGATTATGAGGAGCATTAGAGGTATAATATTTTGGCCATGTGGTAGTTTGTTTTGTTGGAGATGGTCCAGAGTTTAGGCCTATGGTGGAAAGTGCTGTGTTTTAGTCCGCTGTTTTGGATTCAGTTATTTTTGCAGTTATTTTGGTGCAAATGGAAACCTTTGTGAGAGAAGATATGTGGCAATATTCTCAAGTGTATCAACTAGATGCTTTGAGTGCACTTTTCGGGGACAAAGTTTCTTTTTTGATTACCCTGCTTGGAGGTGTAATGATATTTTTTGGGTACTTGGTTTTTATTCCACATGTGGATGCTAGTGAAATGGAGAGGGGAATATTTTTATTGCCGTAGTGGTATTATTATTAATATGGTGATATATGGGTGCTTTTTTTTATATTATTACTGAAGATTTTCTTTGGGAGTTGAGTTTTTCTTTTGTGGCTATAATCTTTGGTGGTGGATTTTTTGTGGTCATGATTTTTGGCGGTGATCTGTGGTTTTACGAGCCAAAGAGGCGGGTATTGTGGTTCCGTTTGGTGTTGTGGCTCTTAGGGGGGATGGCATTACTGCATTGTGGTTTTATGAGTCCCTATGGAGGTGTTGTATTTTTATATTCACCAGTGGTGTTTTTGGCAGCATATAATTGTTGAATTGAG
Organism: Macrobrachium nipponense; assembly: GCF_015104395.2. Taxonomy (NCBI): domain Eukaryota; kingdom Metazoa; phylum Arthropoda; class Malacostraca; order Decapoda; family Palaemonidae; genus Macrobrachium; species Macrobrachium nipponense. Next base: position 153,039,377 of record NC_087201.1, on the reverse strand, counting down.
GTTTTCTGTGGTTTATATCCCTAATAAGTGGTAATGTGGTTTTATATACATGGGGTATTATCATGGGGGAGTTATGCTTTTAAGGAAAATTTTTTTGGGCATATTCAGTGATATCCTGGAGATAAGTTTGTGAAATGTTGTCATATAGTGTTAGTATAGAATTTTTGGGGTTATTTGGAGAATAATGGTTTCTGAGGTTGCAAGTCTGACTAGACAAATCTATAGTGCAGTTCGAGCACATGAGGCATTCACAGGTGGATTTTTGCTGATAATGCTGTGATGAGTCCGGTTGCTGATTTTTTTCTTTCGGAGTTGATTACGCGGAGATTTGCACTATTTTCGGAGATGTTGATTATGGCATTCCACTGAGATGTTTGTAAGGGGTCATTTCTGGTCAATGAGATTGTTGCGGTAGCAAATTCCGTAATGATACATACTGCATTTATG
>NC_087201.1:153003930-153033930 GCF_015104395.2 Macrobrachium nipponense | reverse complement strand
AACTTACTTCTCTTTAACTCGCATAAAATGAACTTTATTCACATGTATGTGTATACGTTATACATCTCGTGTCGTGCGTATCATAAATGTAATACGCAAGTGATTATGCAGACATTGTTAATTAGCAAGCCATCGTCTAACAAGACAAAAATCAGCACTAAATTCGAAAGAGAGAAGCAGAGATTTAAGCAACGAAAATTATGCTCGTAATCCTGAATATGCATTTGACAGATAACTGTCAGAAGACATTTATAGTCCAACTGATATCGATAAGCAAGTCAGATTAAACGGTGGAAATAACTCACCTAAACAATTTTGGTAGTCTGAATTAAGGCTCGAATGGAAATAATTTTTCATATCCTAAGAGAAAAAAAGAAACTCGTGCTGATGGCTCCTTAGTTATATGTAAATCAATATTCCGTATTTACAATGTTATAAACCTGTGATTGTCTTTATCAATCACAATGTTATAAACCTGTGATTGTCTTTATCAATCACAAAGGATTCTTTAAAATGTGATGGAGTTATAAATGAAAAGTAAATACGCTCTAGATTTCTAATTTATTTTATGTTCATTTTCTTAAAGCGCTGAAATTCTAGTTGCTATTTCAAGACGACTGACTTGAAAGATATGTACTGAAAGTATAACAAATCAGTAGTTAAATAAATAAATATACATAGAGAGGATTTTAAACCAAAAGTTTAAAGATAGGTTTACACCTACGCACTTTTGTGTTGCGGGCTGTTACGGCGTGGGACCGCAAGAAACCGTTACAAAATTCACGCGGTGGGGAGAAAAATAGACCATTATTGGGCGGTGTGGCGCGGACCCAGGCGGTGGGTTACGGGCACCTCACGGCGTGTTCCTGCGGTGTCTAGCGGAGTGTTACGGAGTTGGCGAAGAGTTGGCGCGGTGTTATGGTCGTAGTTGCTTTGCCAGGGCACACGCTCTTGCTGCTTTGTTACTCCGTGTAGCAATGTGTTGCGGGTGGGTTGCGGAGTGCGCGCACATCCACACGAGTCATCGGCGGGTTGAGAAGACGTACTAGAGTGCCACAGCCACCAGCACCACACAGAAAGGACGGCAGGGCAGGGCGGATTTGGGCTAGGGAGTGGCTGACACGGCAGCAACTACATGGGGACTACAACCAGCTACTACAAAAACTGAACAATGAGGACCACAAAGGACATAAGAACTTTCTACGTATCTACCCTGTATTGTTCGAGGAGATGGTCGAAAGGCTGACGCCCCTGTTGAAGAAGAAGGACACGAAGATGCAGCTTGCACAAGAGGTGGGACTCAAGTTGGCGGTCACTCTCTGCCACCTGCCAAGTGGGAACGATTATACAAGCCTGCAATACAGCTTCAGAGTCTCCAAGAGTTCCATATGCCGATTTATCCCATTAGTCTGCCAAGCCATTATCGACACAAAAACCAAAAGTGATGAAGTGCCCCAAGACACCAGAAGAATGGAATGATGTAACTTAACGACTTGCCTCCAAGTGGAACTACTTCAATTGTGTGAGAGCCCTGGAAGCACATCACGATCAAGAAACCCAAAGGTTGAGGATCACTGTATTTCAATTACAAGAAGTTTCACAGCATCGTCCTCATGGCCCTCTCCGATGCAAAGTACAAGTTCCTGTTCGTCAACGTCGGTGCAGAAGGAGGTGCTTGGGATGGAAGAACCTGGCAGAAGTGCAACCTGGCCAGGGTCATCACAAGCAACCGAGCAGGACTCCTACAAGACAGAAATCTGCCCAACGACGATGAACCCATCCCCTTCCACATAGTCGCCGACGATCCCTTCGCTCTCAATCCGTGGTTGATGAAGCCCTACTCCCACCAATCACAAGATCCCACCAAACGAATATTCAGCTACAGATTATCTCGCGCTCGTCGTGTGGTGGAAAACTCATTCGGCCTGCTGCAGATGAGAAGGCGAGTCTTCGGGACAACGATGCAACATGATGTACAGGTGTGCAAGAAGATAACTATGTGGGCATGTGTCATGCACAACCTGGCACTGCAACGCTACCCACTTGGTGGCACCGACGTCGACTAAGAGGACCAACACCATAACGTCGTAGCAGGTACTTGGAGGGAGGAGTCGATGAACCTCATGGAACGACTCATGGCAAGAAGGGGACCAAACTACACACGTCGAGCGAAGGCCGTCAGAGATTACCTGGCTCAGTAGCACTACTCATCGGGTGCAGGCGCAGTGGAATGGCAAGAGCGAATGGTGTTTCCTCGAGGATGACCAGCTACTGACGAGTAGAGGATCCAAAGAACTCTGTAATAAAACATAACCAAACAAATGTAAATAATTGTAAATAAAGATCATGATGTATATATCATTGTTTTATACTCCCATACTTTCGTATTGTCCTAATAACAATAATAATACAATAAATAATATTGGTATGATGATTGGTGCATATAAAAATGATGTTGGAAAATAATTAAGTGAAAGTCATAATAACATAATTCATAATAATGAGATAAATGAGAAGCAAATGATGCACAACATATTATGGTTTAGGTAATTTACTCGTAACATTGGTTGGCCAAGAAGACCGTAGTTCTCGAGAATCTCTGCGTTAATGTGGCCAAGGCACGAGAGTTGTTATTTAAATCGAGGTTTATGACTTTTCTGTTAGATAAATATGTAAGTACGCTGAATGAGATACCAAATGAAATGTAGTCTAAGTGGTTTGTTAAAGGAAACGAAAGTTTCCGTAGTTTTCAGCGACATTCATGATTCAGAGATAAATTGGAAACAAAATTCTCTTTATTTTTTGGTGACATTTTGGATTTTGGAGATAATGGAAACTGTAATGTGAAAATGAAAACAGACTGAGTAACGTAATTGATATTGATTTTGCCTTAGTCTACAGCTTTTATTGCATATAACATATTGCACTCCTAATGCTGTCATCACATCCAGAATAAAGTTATAATGGTGATGAAGTATTTTTCATCCATATATCTATACTATATATATATATATATATATATATATATATATATATATATATATATATATATATATATATATATATATATATATATATAATATATATATATATACCTTTACCTGGCACAGTTATCATCTATTTCCAGACAATCAAATTTACGGTGCATGCATTCAGGGACATGTTGTTTTTGATTAAGCTGACCTTGTGTCAGTACGGGCTCTTGCTCACAGAGGAGCCCGTAAATTCAGGGACAACATTTTCAATATACCTCATTAAAGAATCATGTATATTGGACATGATCAAGCCGTGATTGCTAAACATGAATCGATGACAAGTGAAACAGTGTTGACAGAATACGAGTGCCACGACACTTATAAAGAGGTTTATGACTGACACAAACTAGGCTACCCTAAGGCATTATCGTGCAGTTCGGAAATGTCCTGTACATTTCTTATTCCCATCTGAGTGTGTTTGGCCCCTGCGGGAAATGTCTCTTATCATTCAAAAGCATCGAGATTTTAGATGGCAGTCATCCAGTCTAAATGGTCTGCTAAGTTTTCGACTCCCTCCTTCGTAAGAGGGCTTGTTCATTGGCATGTTTCTTTAAGATCGTGTAGAAGTTTCATATTGATATTCATTCCATATATGTGGTTTTCAATAAGTATAGTGACTTACTTGGAACGCGAGGCTACAATGCTTTTACATTGACTTACTTTTGAATATTCTGGCTTATTGGTGCCTTCAGATACAAATTTTAATGATTTTTCTGGTATCACCAATTAGATTAACAAGTTTAAGTCATTTCATTTCTTATTAATTACAAAGAGTTAGTTACACTTTTCAATTTTTTTTTATTGATTATCTACGTTCAAACACGTTTAATGTTAATTACGAGTTTATATATTAATTTTGCTTCCTTATCTCATCATTTCCTTATTATATAAGGAGAATCCACCTAAAGATTGCTTTGTGCAAACCTTCCAACGCACCCTTTGTCCTTTAAATCAACCATAATCCTAGAAATGTTGTTAGATTCTCTCGACCCCAACCAGTTATATATATCATATCATGGCAGAGATTGATCGTGCATCATCATTTTGTCTCACTTCCTCTAACCTACGCATCTGTACTGTCACAAACCAACCAGTGCACATAATTCAACGAATGTTAGATGAATAACTTGATGAAGCACTGCCGGATGAGCCATGATGCAATATCGCCAGTCATTACAATTAAACAGACGAATGACGCAATTCGGTACCACATACAAACCTGCAGTTAAATCTAACATTGTTGCTTTCAGCAGGTGAAACTAATGGAGGGCAATTCTGCACAGTGAAGACAAATTAAAAGTAATTCTGCATATAAACCTTTTTTTCCTCTTAAGGTGAAATTTACTCTCTCTCTCTCTCTCTCTCTCTCTCTCTCTCTCTCTCTCTCTCTCTCTCTCTCTCTCTCTCTCTCTCAAACTGAAATTTATTCAGATTTTCTATCTCTCTCAGTCTAAGATTGTGAACAAAAGTAAATGCGAAAACTGATAACACTAACTTTCGTATAAAAATGTCGCAAAGTTTGCATATTGCACCTGAAGCTAGTTAACATGATTTTGCTTTTCACGTTGTATCTCTTGCCATCGTTTCAATTTCAACGCGCATCGGAGTCATTACTAAAAAATTATATTTCCCTCCAAAGAATTTTTGGTACACAAAAAAATAAAGCATTGTTAATAACATCATCGAAGGGTGTTAGTTACTGCGTTCTTGTCTGCTTCTGGAGTAATTTCATCACAGTTCAGTTTTACTCGAAAAATATCCAAATCTTTTTATTTGGTGCGAAGCTGCAATATGAAAATATCTTTCCATTCTATATTTTAGAATACTGACATATTTTCAACAGAAAGTATTTATGTGTGTATGTGTGTGTGTGTATGTGTGTGTGTTTATGTTTGCTGTGAGGGAGAGAGAAGAGAGAGGAAGAGGAGAGGATGAGAGGGAGAAAGGGATAGAAGGAAGGAGAGAGGAAGAGAGAGGAGAGAGACGAGAGAGAGATGAGAGAGATGAGGAGAGGGGGAGCGAGAGAAGCATTTAGATACGTAAATGGTTTATGTTAAATAGTAGAAATGATCCAGTCTACCAAAGCGGCATACTGTTACAGCATTTTTTGGGATGTAATTATTGTGGAATTCTATTTAGAGAATATATCATAATATACATTTAATGGTTTAATGCCATTTATTAATTTTATTCATTTGTAAAAATCATATTTTTTTCTAATAGGGTTTTGGAATAATTGTTTGTGTAGTGTAATTAATGTGGTAGTAACCTCTTTTTTTATGCCATCGCTAGTAACGGAATACAGCTCACTGTTGAACACTCACATACACATACAAATATATATACGTCCAATCCTCTCCCATTTCCTCTTGCCTCTGACATCTCCGAATTATAAAAACTTTAATTTTATTTATAATGAAAAGCACGTTATGTATGTTTAAATTATGTATAACAATATTTCCAAGACTTATAAATCACATCAAAAGCTTCTGTTCACTAGGGAATTGATCCAACCATTTGACAAACTCAATTCCGTGAATAAACAATCAGCTTTTACCAAATGTCCGGTGAGATTAGCACATTTGTGATTAAGAGCCAGTTGCTCCATTCCCTGGTAATGCAATAGTCCGCTGCTGTATAAAATTTGCTTTTTGGTCGTTGTGGATTTTTGGAAGGACAATAAACGAACTTCGTTATCAGCAAAGACAATAAACGAAAGATGGGAAACTGACTATTTATACCATTAAAAAAAAACCTCATCCAACCCGTCAGGATGCGCGCCATCTATTGATTATGCCCTCAACTAAAACTCAGCTGTGGCGTAGCGCGGCTTTTTTAAATGTTAAAATTTATTCTTATGCTCCAATAAACTTCTCTTTATAAATTATTGAATACTAAATCGATTAATATTGCTTGTTAACATGATTATAGGGCTCTATCATAGCTTATGACTTATATATTAGGCATTTCTGAATCATTAAATAAAATCCTTCAGTTAATGTAACATTAATTGCTAAGTATCTTTATCTAAAATTGACGGAGGGCAGTTAGAATGAAACAAAACCTATTCTCATATTATCTTATTATTTCACCAATATAGTATACAGTAATTATTTTCCTTTTTTTGGGCTTGTGCTTATGATTGTATACTGTACATACCTAAGCAACTGTACACAAATGTTCTTGCAAAGAACATAAACAGTAAAAGAAATGGCACATGCTTCATTTGCATGCAATAGTTATACAAGTCATGCAAACAAAACATGCATATATCAGAATTTAAATAGCAAACAAAGCATGGGATGATCAAAACCAATAATATGAAATCAAAATGAAAAAAGCAGACTTAACTTGCATGCTGATTAGGCAAAAAGTTAAGCAATATTTGTTAATAAAACTAAAAAAAGTACAACAACAAAGTAGTAAAAGTAAGGTACCCTTTTATAACAAATGCAATGCTGTATTTTACAGAATACTGTATAAGCAAAAATCTAGGTTTAACTTAATTTCCATAAAAAGCAAATAAAAATTGAAATCACAAATCAAAAAGGAAACAAACCTATTATAACAATTTATTAAAATCTCATAGCCCAATTGTGGGAGTTCTCAAAAATGCATATTCAATTGGCACCCTTTTATGAAGGTAATGTAAACAACATTCTGCCTGGTATTTTCTAGTAAAATGCCATTTTCTGCAAGAAGCATGCACATTCCTAAAAAAAATTTTGAAACAATTATTCTAATTGACTTGAACCATGTTTCTTTTTGCATCATGTACAGTACAAGCAAATATCAATAGGTTTTCACAACTTGTTTTGCCAATTTATTACTACTGTATTACTGCGTACATTTGCTGCCAAATGGTAAATTTACTTTGGAATACTATGTGGGTGTTGGTACCAATTACAAGATTTCATTAAAAAAATTGAACAATTATGAGCATATAATGCAGAAACTTAGATGAAACGGTTAAGAATGGATCTTGTGGGAGCAGATATGCTGGTTTGCATGTAATTTTCTTTTATTTTGAATGCTTTTATCCATACATATAGGAAAATTCAATCATAGATTAAAAGGTTAGTGAACTTGAAATTAAAGTAAGTCACTCTGAACTTAAACTAAACCTACTTATGGCTCTTCCCATATGAATGCTCCCACAAGATACATCCTTCCTGATGGAACAACTTTGGTTCGCTAAATAGTTGCTTATTAATGAAAAAAAGGTAAAACATTTATAACTACAACCCAATGGTAAGCTGCTGAGAATATAACATAACTACAGTATATATACAGTATATCAAAGTTGCTGTGAGAAGCCTATCTGGAAAAGGCATGGAGACCCAATATTCACGAATTGTATGACAGTGATAGGAATTGGTATGTTTATTTCATATTTCTAGAGATTTTCAAGATATGCAAATATAACTTTAAGGTATTTATTTGAAATACAATTGACAAGAATGACAAGAAAATATAGTTTTCTAGTTGATTTTGATATGTTTTGCAAGATAGCTTCATTTCCATTGCAAATTACTGTTGACATGGTTAGGTAACTGTTGGCATGGTTATGGTACCGCTGATATGGTTAGGTTTACTGTTGACATGATTAGGCTACTGATGTACATTACCAGGAAGGTTAGGTTGGTTGTTGGGGTTTCAAATGGCAAATATTTTTTTCTAGTCGAAAATCACATGTAAATATATTTTCTTTCCGCTTAGAAGCGTCCACCGTATTATAAATATTTTCCAATATTTATTTCGGAATAACACTGCACCGACATTCAATTTTGCTTTGGTCTATTTTATTTCTTCATTTTCTCTAAAAGTCATCATGTACTTTGTAACAGATGTAATGATTTTATTACCTTTCTTTATTCTGAGGAAAAGCATGAAAAATCAGATGGGGAAAATCATTTTCGTCCTATTGCAAACCACACACGGGTGATGATGGCTACGCCCACTCATGATTGAAATTGAATGCCCGCTTTGTGAAAAAGTAAACAAACAGACGATGTAGGCAGGTGAAATGCTACCGCCATCTTCATTTCATGCCAGGAACTAAATTGTATGCGGCCGATGCGGCTGTGGCTTGAGCTTCCCATCTTTCGTGTATTGTCTTTGGTTATCAGCGAGTTTCGAATACTGACCGTGCAATTACACCAGTAGATAAAAGGGCAGTTTTCCTCTTCGCTAACTCTATTTAGCATACTGCGCCAACGACCAACGTTACTTACTAGCTGATGATATGCGCTCCACGTTTTGGACTTCCCGGGTGATCCACTTATTCTGTTGTCGTCAATATAGATTCCACTCATTCCACCAGTTTCTGTCTGGAAGGCTTTCCGTTTAAGCTATCTAAAATTTTTACCATGTATTTTTTAAAAGGGTATATATCAGTCTCTCTCTCTCTCTCTCTCTCTCTCTCTCTCTCTCTCTCTCTCTCTCTCTCTCTCTTGCTTTGGCAGTTACTGCATTCTTCGTCCAGAGAAATCTCTCTCTCTCTCTCTCTCTCTCTCTCTCTCTCTCTCTCTCTCTCTCTCTCTGAGCAATTGGATCGAAGTCTGGCTAACTAATAGAAAACAGAGGGTCGTAATAAACGGTGAAGAATCAGAATGGGCAGATGTGACAAGCGGAGTTCCTCTCAAGGTTCTGTCCTTGGCCCGCTCTTGTATTTTATTTATATCAATGACACTAATGTAGGATTAACTAGCAGGATAGCAAAATTTGTAGACGACACCAAACTAAGTGTAAATGCAGTAGACCCAGAGACAGTAAAAAGTTTAAGAAATTATTTCAACAAAATAGGAGAGTGGTCAAAAAGATGGCAAATGCCTTTTAACTTAGATACGTGTAAAGTGTTACAAATATGAACAAACAACCCTCATGCCAATTTCATGTTGCTTGGGAATGACATAAGCAGTGTAGAATAAGAAGAGAACCTTGGAGTCATTATTACCAAAGAATTAAAATCCACAAAGCAGTTCATAAAAGCTGAAAAGAAGGGGCAGAAACTAGTGGGATACATAAAGAGACATTTCAAATACAGAAACAAGGAAACAGTGCTGCAGATCTACACATCAATAGTTAGACCTCATCCTGAATATGTAGTACAGGTTTGGTTACCAACACTAAGAAATTAGATAAATAGATTAGAAGGGGCACAAGCAAGAGCCACAAAGTTAATTCCATCCATCAGGCAATTAGGTTGCCAAAGACGACTAGAGCGCCTGAATGTGTATGACTTAGAAACATTGCGATTACGAGGACAACTAATAGAAACATTCAAAATACTGAAAGGCATAACAAAAGTAGACAGCAACCTATTTTCATTAAATGAAAACCATGCAAGAAATAATCAAGATATGTGATACGTAGAATAAACTGCCACCAGAAGTTGTAAACAGCAATATTGTGGAAGAGTTTAAAAGAAAGTTAGACGAAATCATTAGAACACTGTGAATGAACAGTAAAACCTAATCCTAGAGATAAGTGAACACACCATATCTCCTCGGATTGACTAACAGGTCTTTGAGACATCCTAATCCTTGTAACTCCTTATAACTCTCTCTCTCTGTGAAGGTAACCACATTTTCCTTCAGAAAGAACCAATCAGCCGGATCCCCTCTGCCCGTTTCCTCTGTATGAGAGTAAAATATCAATATGAAAATAGAATTTGCGGATCCGAACATGAAAAGCATCGGGAAATGTGGGGCAGTGCCCCACCGAGATTGGTTTTCGTCTGTCAATAACTGAAAGGGAAGGGAAGACTTCATTCCCCAGTTGTCATCTCCTGATTTCGTCAAAAGATTTACCTATCGTTTTTCCATGAATATGTCAATCGCTTATCGAGATAATCTCTCCCCTCTCTCCTATTCCTCACTTTATTCATGAACCTAATTCTCTAAAGATTAAGAAATCCGTTAACATACATACATACATAGGTACATATAAAATATATTATATTATAGTATATTTATATAATATATACTATATATATCTTATATAATATTATATGTATATATATCTACACAATATATATATTATATATATATTATATATATTATTTTCGGCCTAGGGTATTATAATATCTATATTATAGATATATATATATATATATATATATATAGGGTTTTTATTAAAATCAGTTATACATAATAAGTCATATGTATATATATATATATATATATGATATATATATATACATATATATATGGTATAGGTAGGATATATATAGATATATATATATATATTAATTAAATAAGGAAATATATTTAAATATAATATTATATATAATATAAGGAAATATACTATATTAGGCCTCGGGTTTTTGATTAGTAATATATTGGCCAATATGTCGCTGTGACCTGTTGGAATGTGAAGAACAGAGCAGAAGCAACGACCCGAGAAAGCTGAACAATGGGTTTCTATGGATGGCGTGAGATAAAACTGCTTAGTTAGACAAGTCAATGTACAACAGTTATGAACTCTTCTCAAAGTGCCTTTGTGAAACTGGTTGCGGCCAGTAAGTGTGAGGCGTTAACCAAGTGTGCGTTCGTATGTGCGTGTGTGCCTCTTCCATTCATAATGTATCTCTAGCCAAGTCTATGGGAAGACTTGCACAAAGATTCTTGGGAGGAAGGCAGAGCCACGATGGCGGTGCCTAAGTGTTTTTTGGAATAGTGAGTGAGATATTCCGGCTGCATGGGTGAGTTGAATTACTTTAGCCAAGTTGAATTACTCTAGCAAAGGGATGGCTTGTTTGATATCTTGTAAGATGTTCCATTTTATTAACTTTGTCTTTAAACTTATGTGTGCTAATGAGTGTGTTTCTCGTGTCTTTGAAACAGACGGTTCTGGCATAGGGGGACAGAGAGTCCCGATGGATATAGACTTTTTGGTGACTGCATACTGTCAGACATTTTTGTTGGGGTTTTAATTGAATTGAGTTAGTCTGTAAGACTTGATTAATTCAGTATTTATTCATTGTTAATAAATGTATTTTCTTATGATGCAACTCTCATTTTCATTACCTGTTAGAGTGGAGAGAGAGAGAGAGAGGAGTTGCCGAGAGAGAGAGAGAGAGATTGCTTGGAGAGAGAGAGAGAGAGTTGCCAAGAGAGAGAGAGAGAGAGAGAGAGGCTGTGTGTATTAGTTTGCCTTGACGCTCGAGTTACACATTTACGAAATGAATAATGGGGAAATCTCCTCATTACAGGTTTTGGTGGCTAGCGGTTAAAATGGGGTATACAAGTTTTTTTTTATGCCTGGGAACGCCAATGAAGAGATAGGTGACCAGTTAGAAAATAAAGGGGTTATGGCTTAGCAATAGTTTTTGAACGACAAAGCCTTTGTGGGATTGTGGAAAATTGTTAAAATGTTAGTTTTCAGTTACTTAGTTAGAAAAAATGAGAAATATCTATCTGTTAATTGTGCTAAGGGGAGGGGGAAGGATTTTGTTGGACTCAGCATTTGGCCCAGGCAGTCTGCCTACTAGTTGCAGCAGCACTCAGTGTGACTTTTGTGTGTAATGTCGAGTGCATCCCGAGATACCCGTGCGGGTGTTGTTATTAGTGCATTACGCGAATTCCGAGTTCTTTTTGTTCCCATTATGGAGTGGTGAGTGTTAAAAAAACATTTTCTTTTAAGGGGAGTTTTTTTTTTAAATATTTCAGTGAAATGGGACTGGTTCAAGAGGTAAAAAAAAATTTTTCTTTTCTTTCCCCATGGTAGCGAAGTGGCGTGTTTTCTTTATTGGCGCGTGTTTATGATAGACGTATTCATCTTTGTTTAACACATAAGAGTGTATAGAGATGTGTTTATGCATGTGAACTGTACTTAGATAGCATATTTGGCTTGGAGACAGAGCGGCCACTGAATTTTACGGGCTCAGCACATTTCTGCTAACTGGCGCAGGGAAGGCATTGCATGGGGAGGGCACTAGTGTATACCTTGGGAGGGGGTCCTCAGACACTGTTTAAGGGGAGATGGGTACTAGCGTATGCCTCGGGGGAGTGTTCTGCCGCTTGACTGAGGGGTTGTTCTAACGGGGGAGAAACTTTTTTTTTCTTCTGAATGTGGGTGAACTCCTCCTTTCTTTTTTTTTCTTTGTTGGGGTGTCGAGAGACGAATTTGCCCTTGAAAGTGATCTTTCAATGCCAGGACATCAGCTAATTGATTAGTTGATGAAGTGAAACGCCCGAAGAGTCTTTTTTTTAGAAAAGAGATTTTTTTTTCTCTCTCTCTTGGACGAAGAGAAAAGGAAATAAAAAGAGATTTTTCTGTCCCGTGAATGAGGACTAAAGTAAATAACATGCACGGGATGTGTTGTATGTTTTCCTTATGCCTTGGAAGACACAAAAGGGGAGACACAGATTATTATTCTTTTTTATTGTGTTGGAGGGATTACTTTGAAAATGGTGCCGTATGGTGTTGCTCGATGCTGTGAATGGTGTTGTGTGGCAATGGTGGTGTATGCTGGAGAAATTGTATGTCATGAGATTCAGCATTACTGTTGTATGCAATTTGAATTACACCCTTACTTGAGATCTTTGCAAGAGAATTATTGCTATGGAGAATTATTATTATTATTAATAATTATTATACTAGAGATGTGTCCCGGGAGGGTTGCTTAAGTATAATTATCATTACGGGAGACTTGTTTTACGAGAGATTTGAGATATTTCATGGGAGATTATTTTATAATTATTACAGATAATTATTCTTGGAGAATTATTACAAAGAATTAACGGGAGAGAACTTGTGTTAATTATTTGTTGAGTTTTTGTGACTTTGGAGAATATTTCAGTCATTCATGAGGGATGAGTTTTGCTGAATCTTGATGAATCTGACTGAATCTTGGTGAATTGTGTTGAATCTTGCTGAACTTTTGTTGAGTTTTGTGTTGAATTTTTTGAGAATGGACAAGCATTGACATTAGTGATGTTTTTTTTTGTGTGCTAATACTAGTGATTTTGATGATAGCAAATTTTGGTGATTTTGGTGATAATGATATTTCTGATACTGATTTTTTGTATACTAATACGTGGGTGTTGTAATGCTATCAAGGGTGGTGAAAACTTTTTTGAATTTGGGAGGAACTAACAACACATTATTTTTGTTTTTTTTTTCCTTTTTTTATGAGTTCAGCAGATAATTGCTTGACATCTAGTGAGTCACGGGAGATAGTTGATAATGCCGTTGATTTTTCTTTCATCCTTTTTTGGAAATTAGCCATCGCTGACACAAGTTTTTTTTTATCATGGGTGAATTTGAATCTATTTTTTTCTCTCCAGTTGGTGTGAATATTTTTTAATATCACAGTTCGTGACTTAGAGTCATTGTTCGGGAATGTGTTTGTGTTTCAGCTATTTGATGCTATAGAGAAATTTACGGGAGAATTTTTTTGCATGTTTTGAATGCATACGTAATGGCACTACATTTTTTCTCTGAATATTTATGTTCCAGAAATTGTGAGTTTTCTTGCACAATACCTTTGTTGTATTTGTGACAACTTTGTGAGAGATAGGAAACTCTGCTAAGTTTTCTAATGGCCTATGTCGTAGTGCATATGGAGAAGTCTTGGCTAAGACACTTTGAATTTGGAGTTCTGTTATAATAAGTTGTGGCACATGGTTGATTTTTTCTAGAATTTTCTAGACAGTTTTTATTTGCCGAGTTTTTGCCTTTTTTTAGCAGTTATGCTAAATGGAGAGAGTTTTATAGTTTTTGACTATAACATGGAGTTATTCTCTGGAGAATTGAGATATATTATTTGGAGATATAATTGGAGGTATATATTATTTTGGAGTTATAATTTGAGATATAATATATTGGAGATATATTTTAGGCCATTTCTGATATTTGCCAATGGTGATATGAGCTATGTTTAGTTCAATTATTTTGCAGCCATCTTTGTTGCAAATGGAGACACATTTGGAGATTATGGGGCAATATTTGTGAGCGTGTGAGTTAGTTGCCTTGAGTGCACATTTTTTTGGAGATAGGATTTCATTTTTTTGATTATCCTTTTTGGAGATATTTTTTTTGGAGCTTTGTTTTATTCCACATGGAGTTATTGGGGAAATAGAGGTAAATATTTTGTATTTGCCGAAATAGAGGTGATTATTCTTTATTCCTGGAGTGGTGTTGTTTTTTTTATTAACATATGGCTATCGGAGAAATTGGAGTGAATAATATGTGGATGTGGTTACTAATCAAATGGGGGAAATATTTTTATAACCAGAGTGGTGTATTATTAATATGGTGTCACATATTTATGTATGGAGATGGAATTAACCTTTGGCGGGTGACCCTTTTTTGTGGTTATGGAGTCTTTTTTTTTTTGAGCCAAGAGAAGATTTCTGTGGTTCTTTCTCTTTGGTTTCGTGACTATTCAGAGGCGAGTGGCATTACTGCATTACGAGTCCTATGGAGATGTGTGCATTTTTTATGTTCACAAGCGTGTTATTCTGGAGGCATATAATTGGGCAAAGTCATGTTGAGAGAATACGTCTTTGAGACAAATTTTTGAACACATTAGTCATATCCTGGAGTTAATTTTGTGAAATGTGTCAGTTAGACCTTTTTCTGTAGAATCATGAGTTTCCAAACTTGTGTGTCTGACTAGACATTTTTTGTGCTGCAGTTTGAGCATACGTCCGCAGGCGGATTTTCTGCTGACAAGCGATGTGATGAGCCGTGTGCTGACTCTTTTCCTTTGATGATGATTGATCAGAATTTTAGCAATATCTGGAAATGTTGACAATAGTATTTCACGAAAGCGCATGGGTAAGAGTTTGCTTTCTGGCAAATTCCGTAACTTTACATGGAGCATTTCTTGGGAAAAACGCAGGGGGTTATGCATATTATACATGTACTATGTATTTTGTGATTGGAGGAAATCTACTTGTGATTATCTTTTTTTTATTTTTCTTCCTTTTCCTATGAGGGATATGATGGGGGATTGAGTTTTATATAGCATTTCTTTTTGGACGGGAGATGTAATTTATTGGGGGTTGTTACTTACATAAATGGGAGTTTGACATTAAGTTTCATTGTACTTAATTGTATTAGCAGTAAAGGGGTTTTGCTGTTAAACATTGGAGATTTTTGCTGATTTTGTGGGTTGTTTAGATATCAGAGCTTGAGAGAACATTTTTTGAGTCTGGGTGTGTTACGTGATTTTTTTTCCTTGGGCTCATTACGATTTTCTCTTTTTTTTATGAGAACATTCGAGTTTGAAGTGTGAGTGCAGAAGTCCGTGGAGTTGCTATGATTTATGAGTTGTGTGTGTGCTAATGTGTGAGTTTGGAGAATTGAGTTGGAGAACTTGATGTTTTTTTCCTTTGAGAGTTGTGATAATGACTTATGATTTAGTAGTCATATTAAGGGAGTTAATTGGGAGACGTTCAGTTAGTATTTCTGACTTTTTGATATCATTGTTTGATAGAAGTAGTATGTCTGGGTTAATTTTCTTAGATTGACCAGTGACTTGGCTGACATACTAACACACCAAAAGTCGTTTTCCAACGTGAGCAAGACGTCCACCAGCCGTGCAGAGAGTGTTGCTGTTGTTTTGTCAAGGGTGATTACAAGAGTTTCCATGATGGTGATTACGAGAGTCCTACAGTGTGTCTTTTGGAGATCTGCAGAAGCCGTGAAAAGTCTTCTACAATGAGGGAGGCATTCCATCTTCCTACAGCTTCCTACAACTTCCTACAGTTAGCTGCTGTCTGTGCAGCAAGTTGCAGACAAAGAGGGATAATCAAGAATCCGAAGAGAGAAATTTCTAGTGTTATTTGGAGATAAAAGCGTAACAGAATTTATTTTATAATGCCAGAGACGTGCAGTTATTACTTATATTTTATTTTGAGCCGGCCAATGTGTTTTATATTATATAAGCAATTTTGCTAGGCGGGGGCTAGCATTGGTCAGTGGGCGAGTGGTATTAGGCCTAGGGTTTTTGTATATTGCCAATATGTTCGCTGTGACCTGTTGGAATGTGAAGAACAGAGCAGAAGCAACGACCCGAGAAAGCTGAACAATGGGTTTCTATGGATGGCGTGAGATAAAACTGCTTAGTTATACAAGTCAATGTACGACAGTTATGAACTCTTCTCAAAGTGCCTTTGTGAAACTGGTTGCGGCCAGTAAGTGTGAGGCGTTAACCAAGTGTGCGTTCGTATGTGCGTGTGTGCCTCTTCTATTCATAATGTATCTCTAGCCAAGTCTATAGGAAGACTTGCACAAAGATTCGTGGGAGGAAGGCAGAGCCACAATGGCGGTGCCTAAGTGTTTTTTGGAATAGTGAGTGAGATATTCCGGCTGCATGGGTGAGTTGAATTACTTTAGCCAAGTTGAATTACTTTAGCAAAGGGATGGCTTGTTTGATATCTTGTAAGATGTTCCATTTTATTAACTTTGTCTTTAAACTTATGTGTGCTAACGAGTGTGTTTCTCGTGTCTTTGAAACAGACGGTTCTGGCAAAGGGGGACAAAGAGTCCCGATGGATATAGACTTTTTGGTGACTGCATACTGTCAGACATTTTGTTGGGGTTTTAATTGAATAGAGTTAGTCTGTGAGACTTGATTAATTCAGTATTTATTCATTGTTAATAAATGTATTTTCTTATGATGCAACTCTCTCATTTTCATTACCTGTTAGAGTGGAGAGAGAGAGAGAGAGAGAGAGAGAGAGAGAGAGAGAGATAGAGAGAGAGAGTTGCCGAGAAAGAGAGAGAGAGAGATTGCTTGGAGAGAGAGAGAGAGAGAGGAGTTGCCGAGAGAGAGAGAGAGAGAGAGAGAGGGGCTGTGTGTGTAGTTTTGCCTTGACGCTCGAGTTACACGTTTACCAAATGAATAATGGGGAAATCTCCTCATTACATATTATATATATATATATAATATATATATGTATATTAATATATATAATATAACTATATATATATATCTTATATATATATATATAATATATATATAATAGCAAAAAATTAAAAAATCACAGTAGATGCACGTGACTTCATAAATAAAGCGAATACCACGGGAAAATGATAGTCGGAAATCCAAGCGCTTTCGTCTTTATTCAGACATCGTCAAGTAGCTCCTTGACGATGTCTGAATAAAGACGAAAGCGCTTGGATTTCTGACTATCATTTTCCCGTGGTATTCGCTCATATATATATATATATATATATATATATATATATATATATATATATATATATATATATATATATATATATACATACAGAGAGAGAGAGAGAGAGAGAGAGAGAGAGAGAGAGAAACCTTGTGAAACATTTGTAATATGCTGAAACCTTAGTCGTGTCTGCTACACTCTGACCAGGGATTTTACGCGGAAAATAATTGTCAACAAAACTGTCATCGCTACTGAACCTTTGCATACGGATAAACCATTCTATTAGGGCGGAAGGTTCGCTACTGACTTAACTAAACGGAAATTTTTGCTGAAATTATTGTTTATACCAAGTCGATTCCGTAATGATGATTTTCTAATAAGGGACAAAGCCATAATTTTGAAATAAGAATCAAATACCTATTCCATATACAACCTGTCAGGACCATTATAGTTTAACGAAAGCATACGTGCGCCTTTTTGCCGTCCAACATATAGGTATCCAGCACTACAGGTAACACTTTTATTGTTAATACTAATACGCTAACGATGATGATGATAATGTTTTTGGTATTGGATGACATGATTAGAATCACTTCACTTAGGTGCAAAGTATCATTAATTATTATTAGATAAATAGCGAGCCTGTTCCCTGAGCGATGGTAACAAAAGACCAACGCTTCGAAAAGTCTCACAGGCAACGCGAGTCATAAAATCTTGAGGACAAAAATAACGTAACTGGAAAAGTATTAATCGACATCAAGAAAAAATATCTGACATTATCGGTGCACGTCGCATTCTGTTCCATCAAAGAGCGGGTTTTTTAGTTACAAGATAATCTGAATATTTACAAGTTCGGGAAAAGCTGTTAGTGTCTTCTCCCATGTTCTTAATGGCATTCTCTCTCTCTCTCTCTCTCTCTCTCTCTCTCTCTCTCTCTCTCTCTATTTTTTTACTAACTTACGGAGATAATTCAGTTATGTCCAAAGGCTTGTATTCACCAGATGCAGTTTCAGTTTTATATTCTTATTATGTCACGTAATTATGTGGTGCCTTTGTAAACTGCAGAAAGTATTTACTTTTCTTTCGTCGAGTTTATATTCTTAGGTACTCTGCTAAAATGATACAGTATTCTCTGTCTATCGACCTCTTTATCTATTATAATTTTTAACTTTCTTGCCATCCCATCCTGACTTTGCTTACTTTGGAACGTTATTCAAATCTATATCTTTGTCATTGGTCGAAAAGTATTTGCACTTTCTCTCCAACCTTTTTTTTTATTTACCATTCTCCAACAGCAATATGTCCATTACACCACAATTCCCCGCAGTCCTGATGTACCCGAACTTAGGATAAATAACTATAGCCAAAAAGTATAAAAAATAAGTGACGTGTCTACTTCTTAATAAAAAAACAGTTAAACAAATTGTAAAATCTGGCAGTCTGGCTACGTTAAGCATAGGATCAAGAACTCTTAGTCGTTAGTGATGACTAATATTACATTTAATTAATATTACATTTAATTAAGAATTACTTCACTTAGTTTTATCTGTCTTTATTCGAAATGTCTACAATAAAATCACGACAAAATCTTTGAAATAAACTTCTCTGTCATTAGTTAATGTTGCTACTTCCTCTCTGACCCCGATATTCAATTTAACCTCATTTTCTAATCAAAAGCAGGTGAGTAATAGAGCAGAGTTTAAATGTCTCAAGCCAACCCACTCAGGCACTAATTTTACGGTAAGATCCTTTTGGTCAAAACGTTTTACGTGTTCCTGTCAACATGAGGAAAAGGCAGAGGAATTTTAAAAGTAAGAGAGAGAGAGAGAGAGAGAGAGAGAGAGAGAGAGAAACATGTTCGCCAAAAGGAAATTACTGAATAGACTATGATATATGTTACCTAACCTCAAAAACCTCGTATAAAAAAAAACGATGTTGTTGCTGTATATTTTCGTAGTTAATGAAATATGAATTCCGTTGCTCCATTTTCTATGGGAACTATGGCTTACAGTAAGATTAATAAATACATACTTATCTCATCACAAAAGACGATAGTAGCTGCGTAAAAGGCCATAGACTTCAATAGGAATTGTATAAGAGAGAAAATATGACCAAATGCTATGGATGGCTTTAATAACCCTTATAAGCCCTATAGAATATAATTAAATGATAGAAGCCTACCTAGGAATCTTACTTATTGTTCTGAGGGTAAACACACACACACACACACACACACACACACACATATATATATGTACATATATATATATATATATATATATATATATATATATATATATATATATATATATATATATATTATATATATATATATATATATATATATATACGTATATATATATAATATATATATATATATATATATATATATATATATATATATATATATATATATCTATATATATATCATCTCAATAGAAGAGTTCCGTGGAAATCGGAGACGAATAATAAACTATTAAAACCAGGGCTTGAATGAAGAGCATCTTTATTTGCGACTAGTTTCGGAGATTTACTTTCCTCCGTCATCGGGCAATCTATAATGTGTGTGTGTGTGTGTGAGTTTAGGTTATTATGTCTTGTAATGTGTAATTTTATATTTTATTTTGCTTCGTTAATTTTTAATGTAACTTATAGTAATTATGTAATTTTATCTTATTTTGCTTTGTTTTATGTAACTTATATTACGTCATTGATTTTAATTGTAAATAATATTTCATTATAGATTGCCCGATGACGGAGGAAAGTAAATCTCCGAAACTAGTCGCAAATAAAGATGCTCTTCATTCAAGCCCTGGTTTTAATATTTATTATATATATAATATATATATATATATATAATATATATATAGTATATATATATATATATATATATATATATATATATATGTATATATATATATATCATATATATATATATATATATCTATATATATATATATGTATATATATATATATATATATATATATATATATATATATATATATATATATATATATATATATATATATATATATGTGTATGTGTGTGTGTGTGTGTGTGTGTGTTTACCCTCAGAACAAGAAGTAGGATTCCTAGGTAGGCTTCTTTCATTTAATCGATATTCTATAGGGCTCATAAGGGTTAATAAAGCCATCCAGTCCAAAGCGTTCTGAGAAATTATAACAATCCAGTTTTAATTTTCCCCTAAAACCTTCAAGGACACTCTTTCCTCCTGGTCACAAAAGAGCATAAAGCTGTGGCTCTCTCTCTCTCTCTCTCTCTCTCTCTCTCTCTCTCTCTTACTATATCTATTCCCTACGTTTTCTGTGAAAGGGTAATGACTGCCGTAGTGTCCCCTATATTGCGTATTTAATGAGCTAAAGTTTCTCCCAATAGAGTCATTTGGCTTAATGTTCCAAGAAAGATTCAGGTTTGAAAATCAAGGAAGAGATTGACGATCATGAATTTATTTATTAACCTCCTCTTTCAGAGCAGACTTCCTCCAGCCTTTCTTTCTGACCCAAAGGCAAATCTTTACTTTCGTTCAAATTCCATTGGGATACAGAAGTCTCGTCTGGTTTTCTTCCTTGGGTCTTCCCACAATTCAATGATTATTTCTCTTTTTGTCTATCTCTCTCTTTTGTCATTAATAACAATAATAATAACGATAATCTGCATCATCATAATGTACTTCATAACTGGAAAAAAGAAGAAGAAAAAGACAGACTTTACGAAGCAAACAAGAAACTTAGATTACATATTTTAGACTTATCTCCAGCGATCAGGTGTTACGGAAACAGACAAAAAGCGCAGCCTCTGCATTCTGTTTAGTCGGTAACATAAATGTAACAGTGGACTGCACTTGATTTTCTAGTGAGATTAGAAGAATGAAGGATGATTACTGCCACCCGGAGTGTGCTTGGAGTTTGTCTAATAAATCTCAGGCGAACAAGATTCTCGAGATGTAATTATAGGGTATTGTAGCATTCATCCTCATAAAAGATCGCTTCTTAAAGGTGTTTTGTAGACGATTATATAAAGAAAGGGACGTTGATGGAAAAACTTCTCCGTTGTAGGCTTTGGGTGTGTGAAGTAAAAGCTTTTTCATTTATTTATTCATTAATCTTATTTATCTATTTATTCATCAATTTTATTTATTTGTTTATTTACTTATTTAATTAATGAATATATTTATACAAGAAATAAATAGGCATGTCGGTTCTGCTTCGGAAAATGAATACTGTACAACATTCCGGGAATACTTCATTTTTAGTTGTCATTCATATTCACAGCATCAATATAAACTATATTAGAGAATGTTTGCCCATCTGAAATTCCTAAATGTCAAGTCAGAATCACTGGTGAAAAATAATGTTCATATGAAGTATTTGAAAATCCGGGATGTGAAATTAATGGGTGTTTAGCACCTTTCGTTTTTATCATGTATAAAACATTAATTTTTCATAAAAATAGAAAATAAAATAATACAGTAACTTTAGTAAATTCTGAAACCATATTATTTTACCTGACAACATCTTTGACGTAAGAAGTTCAGGCATTCCTGTAAAAAGAGAAAAGAAAATCTAGCGGCAGCAACTTAACTTGTGATAGTTATTCTCTCTCTCTCTCTCTCTCTCTCTCTCTCTCTCTCTCTCTCTCTCTCTCTCTCTCTCTCTCTCCGTTTGTGCTTTTCTTGCCAAGATACATAAACACGCTCAAACTTGGTAGCTTTTAGGTGTCTTCAGTAACACCTTAACTTTGCTTAAGGAGCTAGGTTTTTTTTCATTCTTTCTTCTTCTTTTTCTTCTTCCTTTTCTTCTTCTTCTTCTGTTTTAACAGTGTATTACTTATTTCCTCAACCTTTTTTTAAAATGAGTTTTAATCTAAAGGACGACGTCACCGAAGCGTTATTTTAACCGATATAATATCGGGAAATATTCCAGTAGAGAACAGAGGGGAATCGAGCGGCCCAGCTCCACTAGAATTCAGAGCAGGACATATTGAAAAACTTTAAAAGCAATTCCTTCGCTGGCTTAGCCGCATTGACAGGTAGCAGTTTTGGCAGTTTCATTCCGCCATCCTGGGTTCTTTGAAAATATTTCGAGTTTTTATCTTCAAAACTAGACTTATTGAAGGTCAACGTCCGGAAAGGAAGCAGGAGTAGAGTGCGAGTCATAAAAATATTACTGGATCTAACTACCATGAAGGATTTGCGATGGGATAACGTAAAATTGAATGAGTTTTACCGAACAACGTTTGTAATAGGAATATTATTGCAGTTAATTATAATTTTAACGAAGTACTTACAATGCAGTACTGTATAATTTCATTTATCAAATGCATGTCATAAAATTAAATTTCAAACAATACTCAAGGTCCTCTAATATCAGAATATCATAACGTTCATTTAAATAGAACTTAATTGTGACATTTAAAAATAAATTTATCAGATAAAACACCATCCAGGGCTTTTATGAATCGAATCAATAACGACGAAATAATAGAGCTGCTATTTTGTCCAACTGCTCCGCCATGTTTAGTGAGGGAGCAGACGAGATTTACTTCCGACCCTGCAATACTGCGCTATCAGTGACAAGAAACGGGAGGATGTATTAAGCGATAACCTTATTTCAGTGCCAAAGTGTTTGCAGTCCATGTCCCTGCCTCCGAGGGGAAAGGGAATGATAGGCTCTTCGTTGGCAGTTAGCAAATAAATGGAATGTGTTCCCGGGATAAAGATATTCACTCGGATTGATGTTGTCAGATTTGGAAGCGGATGTATTGATGGGTTTAAGGTGGGATCGCCATGGAAGAGGATCTCTTGCGCGTGGCTCATTGAAGGGGAATAATCCAGTTTTCTTTAAGGTTTAAAGTTGATATGGAGTGAGGGAATGGGAGAGATTTTCCTGTCATATTACACGTTTAAGGTTTGGACTCAGCAAAGTAGTACATTTCAAAAGGTTTTGGTTTACCTTCAGATATGTACTTTGGCCTTACTTGTGAATCTATGCATATCGATTTCAATTATTATTTTTTTTATAAAATTTCAGACGAAACGTCTGTCATCAAGTTCATATCAAAACTAATATTGATTTTTATTTAAGTGACAGGAAACGAAATATCTTCATGTATGAAAGGGAAAATATCAATATAACCTACTTTTTGTAAAATTAGAATATAATGCCATTATTATTTCTTCAAGTTTTCAAGTAACAAAATCTTAGCACCACTTGCTCTGTCAACTTTGTATATAATGAGGCAATTTCTCATCATTGCTGGCACACAGATTACATGTATAGAATTCAGCA
Organism: Macrobrachium nipponense; assembly: GCF_015104395.2. Taxonomy (NCBI): domain Eukaryota; kingdom Metazoa; phylum Arthropoda; class Malacostraca; order Decapoda; family Palaemonidae; genus Macrobrachium; species Macrobrachium nipponense. The sequence continues at coordinate 153,010,448 of NC_087201.1, read as the reverse complement.
GTACCTCTGAAGTAACCATTGAAGGCGTTTATCATTATCCACAGGTAACATTAGCCCTGTTAGAAAAATACTTCCTAATTTCGATTGGAAAACAAACAATTATCCAGAGGAACATTTACTTTCATATATTACATATTTGAAAGTCACAGGCGCTTTCTCTCTCTCTCTCTCTCTCTCTCTCTCTCTCTCTCTCTCTCTCTCTCTCGTAGTAGTAGTAGTAGTAGTAGTATATATGTGGGTAAGCGTGTCTATGAGGATATATCATGATATATCCTCAAGGGCAATATGAAAATCTTGATATTCTTGTTTATTTGCTTCTCACAGATTAACAGCTGATTATATACGCAAAGGTTTTCCTCTATTTCAAAAGACTGAACTTGTTTTGAAGTGACTTTAGCATTAAATCATTTTCTTTTCGTAGGCAATGCATAAGTCTAACAATGTCATGATCAAAGATGAATAAGAACATTTACGTCATAATTATTCATTCGCATGAAACTGGAGAGATTGGAAAAAATAATGCTGACGAAAACCACAAGAATGTGATGTCTTAACACGCAATTAAGGTCATCCTTTTTCCTCTTGTAATTAATCATGCTATCTTCTTTTGTCTTCAGTCTTTTTATGTGCTTTAATTTACGAATCCTTCAACGTGTTCTGACTGCTTTATGGCTTTTCCTTAATTGCCAACACTGCCATTCTCTTTCCCCTTTCTGGCCAATTACTCAGTTGCTCAATTCGTAAAATGTTTTTAACCTAGACACTGGGTTTTCATTATTAGTTTAATGTTCCGCTTCGGAAGAGATTCTGTAGATTTGGGGTAGTATTTGAAATATTCCATTAATGGCTCAGAGATGCTATTTCATCTGAGTAGTAATTATGCATTCAGACATTTACTTACGTCTGAATATCTAAAGCGTATACAAGAACGTAGAAAGGATCTTCCCCCCACGCCTACCCGCAGGCACCCCCCCGCCCCCACCCCTTGAGCTTGACAGAAGCCATTAAAATAGAATATGTAGGAGTGTGATTCCAATGAGAATACAGACACTCTTTCATATACATTTTAAAACAAAACTCTAAAAATGAGAGATGAGGAATAATGGCATAACACTTCACTCTCCCAGAAATCTCCATTTGAAGTTTCAAAGACGGGTGCCGGCTAAGAGGCAAAGTCCATGAAAATAAGTAACTATTCCGAAAGGACTATCCTCTATATGTTAAGAACTTATCTCAAAGAGAGAGAGAGAGAGAGAGAGAGAGAGAGAGAGAGAGAGAGAGAGAGAGAGAGAGAGAGAGAGAATTTGATTATTGCCGTCTATGGGCAAGGATATTATAACAATTATTGTGCAGTAAAATAGAGGATGATGCCATTTCTAAACAAATAGATTTTTTTAAATCATACTGATCACATTTTATTATACCAAGACAAATACCACTGTAATAATCTAATAACTTCTCGAAATAACAGGATGTAACTGCGTGAGTTTGTGACCTAAACGCAAATCAGTAAATCAATCGAACTTGTTAGGCTGATAAAAATTAGTAAAATATTTGTACATGGGGTCCACGGAGATAAATAGATAGAGGTACCATCCACATCTATAAAACTTATTTTTTGATATATTTTCTCTTTCTGTCTGGACTTTACTGAATAATAATAATAATAATAATAATAATAATAATAATAATAATAATAATAATAATAATAATAATAATAATAATAATAATAATAATAATAATAGTAATAATAATAATAATAATAATACTAATAATAATAATAATAACATAATACACCAGGTTGTAGCTGCCTCCTACATCGTAAAATGCATGTTTATGTGCTGCGCGTCTCCGAGAATCTATCCCAATCAAGGTTATGCTACTCCTAGGTTGACCGACAATCAACGTAAAATGTTATGGTGTTTTTTTCAGTGTCTTCTCAAGTTTTAAAGCCAGCTAGTTAACACACACACACACACACACACACACACACACACACACACACACATATATATATATATACTATATATATATATATATATATATATATCTATATATATATAGTATAACTGAATCACAAAAGTTAGGAACGTGATAAAAAAATCCATAAATAAATAAATAAAGACATATGCCACAAAGGAAAAATAAACGAAGGATGGTCTGCGAGACCTTTCGACGTTAAACGTCCTTTACTGAGCAGAAACTTTCTTCTTCCTGCTCAGTAAAGGACGTTTAACGTCGAAAGGTCTCGCAGCTCCTCCTTCGTTTATTTTTCCTTCGTGGCATATGTCTTTAATATATATATATATATATATATATATATATATATATATATATATATATATATATATATATATATATGTGATTATGGGTCTTCTTCATATTTCTTTGAACTTGGATTTTTATGTTTTTTGTAGTGACAAGCGTATCCAAAAAAGCGCAAAGAATTCGAGAAGACAAGAAGGCATCGTGGGTATTGCAGTTACACGCACACACACACACACACACACACACACACACATATATATATATATATATATATATATATATATATATATATATATATATATATATATATATATATATATATATATATATATATATTATGAACTTTAAGTATTCAAATCTGCAGACAGAGTTATGCTAAAATGTGTATCCTCACGACACTGGCTTTGGGAATAACAAAGATTGTTATTGTAACACCTTGTGTCTGATAAATAGAATCATCATTTTCTTATTTTCGTCTACAAAATACATGTTTTTATATTACAGTTGTTTATATCCATTTGGCTGGGGATTTAAGAAAGCTGAAACTTTCATATAATAATAAGTTTACAAGATTGTCTCGTGCCTTACCGCGCAGGGAGATAATATTCTGAATTGAATATCAGTTATTCAGTATTACAGAAATTTAGGCTCACAATTTCACAAAACAATCAGGGCTGCATCATTAAAACACTAGAATTATGCCATGATAGAATACAAAGAAGATGTTTATTGTACGACTCTGAATTCTCAGGAATGATTAATGCAATACCAAACTTTCGGCCAAACTTTCCCATTGGTAGACATTTTCTCTTCCTGAAAGAAACAGAAGTAATCTAAAATGTACTCTTTGAAGAAGAACACGATCGCCAACAGAAAATGTTCCGCATTTCCTGCTTGAGTACAAAAGAAGCAGAGCAGGAATCGTTTTCAAAAGACTTTAAACAATTCTTTACCTTTTGAAGCAACTCGACCGTTTTGTACGGAAGGGGCTATTATACCGAAGAAGAGAATCCTTGAACGTGATGTTTGCCACTCTCGTTCTGGATAATGCACAGCAAAGCGATGTCTTAGAGTTAGACACTTTAATGCTTATTCTTTGACTAGTTTAATCTTGAGCTGTGCTATTTATCTGCCTCTGTGATGACTGACCTTGACCTCTTTTTTGTTGGTTGCTCTACTGAAATCTCTCTTTCGCATGGTCAGCGATAGTTTGCTTTGATATTCTGCATTTTGTTCATTTTAACTCCTTATCTTATTGAGATTTTTTCTCGTGTCATTAAAATATTGGTTTTGAGAGAGTTTCTCCCTTGTTTTCATAATTACTTGTTTACTAACAAAGCTTGCATCACACTGGGGGCTAAGGTCTAATGTTTTGCTTATCTAAAGGCTGATTAATAATCATTTTATGAAATTTACGGCTTTTCATGTTATCTACTCTTTGTCGTGCATTTTCAATCATGCAATGCAATTGTTAGTGCAAAACTGAAGAATGATTTGATTTCTAGTTTCCCATCAGTATGACCGTCCTCCCTGGCGCTATCCCCAAAAGGCATTCCTTCCATTGCGGGGCTTCTCACCAGTAATTGAAACTCGAATATTGCCTCTTAATCGATCTCAGGAAACGTAGTACTGGGAATTGCTTCAGCAGCCCTTTGACAACTTGAAGCTTTCTAATGGAGACCTTGATACCTTACTGTTTCTTGGTTTAAATTCTTATTCCTTTTTCTAAAAAGTGTCATGCCTCATTCTTGGGTAATTAGCCATTTTCATACATGTAATTAAGCTATTGGTTAAGTTAAAATATCATTTCTTTTCCCCGGTACCTACTGTTAGTGATCATTATTAAGAACAACTTGTTTGTTCATGCCATATATTAGAATTTTAAGAATCCTATTTTTGCCAAATTAGAAATATTTATATTTCAGCTTATAAAGATACTAAAAAGTAACAGAATCAAAGATTTATTTTATTGAATATCGCCATAAACAATTTTATTTATAAATGAAATTAATGAAACAAATACTGCGCTGCCATATGAAATATCTTAGGCCTCGAAGTGTAAGTTTAATGTTAACAGATGACGGTAAAATAAATAGACGAAAAAAACGTAATTTAAGATAGAGAAAATATACGAGGGGGAACGGGTGACAGAAGAGAACTCCTGATGATTTCGGAAAGCCCCAGCTATACATCTTCCTGAACGGTCGCCCCAATCTCTACGTATCTCCTGAGGCCTATGGAAGGCCAGGCGAAAAAATCATTCTGGGAACAAGACTGTTCAAAAAATGAAACTCACCCAAAGAAGTGAATGTTTTTTTTTTTTTTTTTTTTTTTTTTTTTTTTTTTTTTTCAAAGCAAACATCCCTCAACGAAAACATCCCAAAAATTGACAAAGCAGTTTTAAATATTTACATAACCAATCCGCTTATCGCCAAAAAAAGAAAAAAAAATGCAAGCTCAAGGCAATTCCTTCTAAAGTCGACCTTGATAAGAAAGTGTCTGTAGATCGGCAGCGTAGAATCACGAATGACATAAGAGTCTAATGGCTTACATCGTTCCTTTTAATAAGCACCGGAAGGCGCATCAATCGTCTCTGTAGTCATTAAGGGGATCAATCTTTCATCCACGCGTCATTGCACCTCACCTTACTTCCATATCCTCATTATGGGTCTTATTTATTACCTATTATCGTTCCGGTCTTGTCGTCAGATGAGTACATCCATTCCAAGTATCATTTACAAGATCGACGGTTTGGTCAATGACCTGGAGTGACATTGAATGCTTGATATATGGTCTCCGTGAGGAGATATTTTTCTGCAAATTAATAGTGATTCGCTTGAAATAATTTTCAAATAAAACTGTGTCTACTTCGCTCACTATTCAAAGATATATAGACAGATATATGAAGAAGATCTTAGAGACAAGGTGACATGCAGAAAGTAAGAGAAAATATACACCCAGAATCTTATACATTGTGAGTAAGAAACAGGCAGAAAAATGATCAAACAAGAAAAAGAAATAAAAATGGAAGAACAATTCTCAACTTTAAAAGAGAGAGGAACTTGTCTCTCCAGCGAAAGATGTTACTTACAGAAATGAAGGAGGAAATTTCAAAGGCTGAACAGCAGAAAGAAATAAACATCCTGTGAACAATGGAATCTGAGGATTAACGAAAAAGATTTACTTAACAACGGTAAATAATACTTCTACCAAAATGGACGCTTAAGAGAGAGAGAGAGAGAGAGACGAGAGAGAGAGAGAGAGAGAGAGAGAGAGAGAGAGAGAGAGAGAGAATCGTAAACTTAAATGGGATTTTCTCAGCAGATAAGGATGTTATGTTAACAAGAATTTTCTGTAGGTTCGAGACTAAAATGCCCACAAAAGCAATAAATACTAATTCATTTATTCGTCACTTCTTACTGTACAACACTGTAACAAAACAAAAAAATTATTTGTCTTTGTTTTGAAGAGCAAAGAGACTATATGATCCTAAGCAACTACAAGAAGAAAGAGAATGTATAAAATCATGTTTGCTCAACCTAGAATTATCAGTCCGGTTTCATCATTGTTGCCTGAAAAAAATTCTAGGTATATTTAATTCACGCATATATAAAACAATGACTTCACCTCGATTGTATGTTTATCTTTCATTTTGTTACCGCAATCAGGAGTAATTTATGAAAAAAAATTAACTTCAAGTGCTAACAACAAATCCACCTTTACTGTTTAAGGTAGTAGAACGTACACATTTTTATTTGTCTAATGTGAGGAAAAGCTGAAGTCTTTTTGGAAAAACATCCCTAATCAATAAAGGTTGTGCAGTGTATGGATAGTATCCATACCATAAGCTTCAAAAACAGAAGGTTAAATCATTAATGCAATAATACTAAAGAACTTTTAATATAGACTAAGCCAGTATTTACCGTCGAAAATTAAACAAACGGGTTATGACAGTCGCCAATGAGGGAAGCAATAAAATATAATTTTCCTAAGCAGAGAGTTTATTTAACTTCCAACAGAAATAATCGAAGAATCTGAAGGGAGAAGATCGGTAAAAAGAACATTTCCTCACTTCACCTCCATTAGTCTCCAATTGATGAAAAGGATCCAGGCTTGAATGGGTGCCTAATGGAAATGCTGTCAACATCGTAAAGAACTGGACGTTAATTACTCAGACCTTCTTTTGAAGTTTATAAAAATAGCAAACGAAACTAGAATGTTTAATTACAGGGTACAGTATATCATCGAAG
>NC_087201.1:152993930-152996430 GCF_015104395.2 Macrobrachium nipponense | reverse complement strand
TCAGCAGCTTAAAGTTGAGCTGATGTCCTTCACAATTTGCTCGATGACTCGAACCGAATGAGGGTTATGCCTTTATATGAAGGCCCTGAAGGCGGAGGAAGCCTGTTTTTATTCTAAAATATTTGAGAATGCTCTCTCTCTCTCTCTCTCTCTCTCTCTCTCTCTCTCTCTCTCTCTGGAAATAATGAAGAAAACCAACAACTGAACCATTGTCATATGGTAAATATGGAGAAACTTTTAATACAACCTGAAAGGCGAAATGTAGTACGTAGCTGAAATAAAGCTCAGAATACCAGAATTTAAATCATCAACTTGGTTGCTCTCATGTCGCGAGCTTTAAAATCAAGAAACAGTTTTACCGAGCAAAAGTTAATGAATCATTTTTTTTTATGAGACAGAGGAAGTTGAAGCATATTCCTTTGTTCTAATCGAAGGCAATATCGGTACTTTATCGAATTCTTCCGTTTTGCATTTTTGTAATCATAGTTCACATAGGAAATGTGTTTGCTCAATTTCTTTTCATCTATCGGTCCTTTGGTAATTCTTATTTTCAAGATACCAATACTTTACTTATAAGAATCTTAATATCTTTTTTTTTATTTATTTGCAAAAACACATATTTGTGAATCGTGTCGCCATTAACGATTAGAAACCTATGAAAATATCGCTTATGCCTTTAATAATTAAAGAAGTCTGTGACCAATGATGAATGCTGGCATGACTTCACGTTAGCAAGAATCCCAATATTAGCTTAAGTAATGAACAGATACAGTCAACCAGCAAAGTTCGGCCCCAAGTTAGGAATTTTCTCATAGGACTTGAAGTTCTTGATTGCTTCGAACACCAGGAAAGAATATTAAGTATGTAAGACGATTGGTTTGTGTGTATACCTCTCTGAGTTTTTCATATCGTGAGGCTTGATAATCCTGCTGATTGTAGTTCATATAGCACAGATATATAATTAATAGATTAAAGAAATTCTTTTCAGTATCTTTTGCAGTTAACGAAGAAATGACGTTTGCTATAGGTTTCTCGTAATATAATACAAGATCCAATTGGGAACATACTGAAAGTACCTTTTGAGAGCCCACAATCAATTCTTCTCTAGTACGTGACCTACCCACAAGTTTCCTTTTTTCTAACATATCCGTCACCAGGGTGACTTGATATATGACCGCATTTGTTTTTGACGAGTTGACTATAACATTTTCTTTCATTTAAATCAGTAAACTTGTATGCCTTAAGTAGAAGTAGCTCGTTGTTCTTCTCAATCCTTTAATAGTCTCTTACAATTTTCTAAATTTTCCGTTGAAGTAGTAATTGTTGACCAGAATATATTTATCCTTTCGAAATGGATAAAAATACTGTGAACAAGAACATAACCTTTCATTGCGAGAAAATATATATTATAGGTATTATGACCAGTTGCCTCTGTTCAGTGCTCTGTTCTGCGATGTTTGCTGTCCTCTTTAAAAAGCAACTCTAATGAAGGGAGGTTCATGGTATCTCAGTGCCTTCTTGACCTTTCAACTTTATAAAGCTGTAACCAGTATATTGGGCACGTAAGTTTTTTTTTTTTTTTTTTTTTTTTTTTCTTCTTTTACTGCCCCACAATACCTCTCATCTCCAATATTCATATCGGAGAGCAGGAAAAAGTTATGAAGCCGTTCGTTGCCCCATCGGCCAATCGATTGCTCATCCTGAAGAGATAAGATTGTAAAATTCCTCTGGCGTAACTCACGAGGTTTTCTAGTAAGAGGCTCACAGGTTTTTTTAAGTTGTCCTCTCAGAATGCCATATGTTTCCCACTCTTAATGCAAAAGGTAGGGGGGATTACAGCCTGAAAAATAGTGCCTGGACTTTTTCTTTGGCTCTAGGCACTAGTGTTTAGGCTGCTTTCCCTCCTACTTTGGACGACTGCACCATGCACTATGGCATTTTGAAAAGGCAATTTCATAAAGGCTGAGAGCCTCTTACTAGAAAACCCAGTGGGTTCCGAAAGAAAAAAGTTACGTTATCTCTTTAGAGCAATCGATTGGTCGATGAGGCAGAGAACGGCCTCATAATTTGTCCCTGCTATCTGGTAAGAATATTGGAGATCAAAGTTTTTGTGGGGTTGTCAAAAACCCCATCTCATGTGCCCAATATACTAGTGGTAACTTTGTCCAGATGAAAGCTCAAGAATACACAGAATAACCAAGTGCATATGACTGTGAATTTCCTTTCATTAGACTTACTTTTTAAAGAGGACGGCAAGCTCCGTATAACAAAGGACTGAACCAAGGACACTGGTCACATTACTACCTGTAACACTTATTTCTCCGCAACCCAATGGCTGGATATTGGATATCGTCTGTGATTTAAAATATTTATAAATATGAGGAGTAACATAATGAATAAATAGACGTATGTAGCAACAGTGCCATTATTTGAATGTCCGTCCTCCTTTCCCATGTAACATTGTTTTTTATCCCTCATAGCAATGAACATAATTCTTCAC
>NC_087201.1:152968930-152988930 GCF_015104395.2 Macrobrachium nipponense | reverse complement strand
AAATTATGCATTTAAAAAATATGTAGCCTTTTTTATTCTTACTTAACTATCTTTTCTTCATTAAAATCAGTATTGAACGTTGTTACTTTGTCACAAATATAATTACGAGTACGCGATACCATTAGTTTATGCTTTTTATTTATTTGTTTATCTATTTATTTATTTGTTTATTATTTTTGTTTCTGTTGCTCCGAAGCTTTTGAAAGGAAAATTTCACTGGCTTTATATTTAATGAGGAATGAAGACAGACAGATAGAAATAATTCAGCATCTTTATATTTAATATTATGAAACTTACGTTTTGACGTGATTGAAATCATAAATTTGATGCCAGTGAGTGACAGTGATAATCATTAACATTTGTGTATTGTAGAGGACAAATGATCTAAAATACCAAAGCCGATCTGAATTTTTAGAATATGCATAATGATATTTATCTATTGCGTACACTTCGCTCTGTCAAAGTTCTTCATTAAGGTTGTGTTTATACAATTCCGTCAATATAGTGCTCATAAAATTATAAGGACATAGTTTCCAGCGTCTACATATATCACGAAAAGATATTTTATTATCGTTATTGACATGCAATGTAACCCTACATCGCCATCAGTCCAAAAGACTACCAGTTCTTCTAATGTCTGAAAACTTTTCGTAATAGACCGGGTATCTATAACTCACCTAGAGGAGCTTATCTAGAAACTTTTGCTATTTAGTTCCTTATATGCTAAGTTAAAGATGGCTCAATTTTAGCTTTAGTAAATAGATATTAAAAAAATTATATATACATTTATATACACGCGCACACACATACATAAATACATATATATATATATATATATATATATATATATATATATATATATATATATATATATATACGTATATATATATATACATATATATACATATATATATATATATATATATATATATATATATATATATATATATATATATATATATATATGTATATATATATATATATATATATATATATATATATATATATATATATATATATATATATATATATATATATATATACATATAAATATATAGAATGTATTTATACACAAACACACACACACACACACACATATATATATATATATATATATATATATATATATATATATATATATATACATATATATATATACATATATATATATATATATATATATATATATATATATATATATATATATATATATATATATATAGAATGTACTTTTATACACACACACACACACACACACACACATATATATATATATATATAGAATGTACTTTTATACACACACACACACACACACACACATATATATATATATATATATATATATATATATATATAATATATATATATATATATATATATATATATATATATATATATATATATATATATATATATGTGTGTGTGTGTGTGTGTGTGTGTGTGTGTGTGTGGAATAATCTCCTCTAGGGATTTACCTAACAATAGGTCTAGCGGGAAAATTTATTTTGTGCGTGTTTATTGTTACACACAGTAACAGTAACAAAGAGGCATTCTGTACTTTTCTTTTAAACGGACATATATATATATATAATATATATATATATATATATATATACTATATATATATATATCTATATAATATATATAATATATAACTATATATATATGGATGGATGTATGTGTATGACACTACACCTTGAAATGCATTGAGCAGTTAGAAACCAAAACTTGGTACACATAGACTTACCATCTGGAAAAGAATACTGTCGGGCTAAGACATCACTGGCACCAAAGGGGTTTTTGGTTTGGGAATGGGGTGGGAAAGGTGATAAGTAAAAAATAACTGATTAGTGTCTAATCCACAGTTTTCAAAATCGTTGAAATGAATAGTGACACTCCCCATGGCCTTCAAATCCAAGTTCAGCTCTAGTACGGAGAGGGGTGAGAAGGTGGTAGGAAGGTGGGACAAATATTAGTGTCTAATCCACAGTTTTGAGCACGCTGAGATGAATAGTAACACTCCTGATGCCCTTTTAAGTTCAAGTTTAGCCCCAATAGGAATGTAAGATGAGAAAGGATGGGAAGGGGATCACATGAAAAGATAACCCCCAAAAAAACAGAACTAGTATCTAATATATAGTTTTAAAGTCGCTGAGATGAATAGTGACACTCGAAACCCAATGCCCCCATTAAGTCCAAGTTCAGCCCAATAGGAATGTGGGATGAGGAGGGGGGTGGCAGGAATAAAAAGGTAAGCAAAGGGGGGAGATTAGTTGGAAGAGGGAAATTGGGGAGGAATGAGAAGGAGAGGAGGTGAGAGGAGAGAGAGAGGGTTTTGGAAGGAAGGGAGGGAGAGAGAGAGAGAGAGAGAGAAGCGAGAGGCGAGAGAGAGAGAGAAGATGAAGAAAGAGAGTATATCGGTTGTCATTCACAGTTTTCATGAGCAGTGCTGGAGAAATCATGAGGACTTTTTTCATAATAAAAACAGCAACCAATTTCAATTTTTTTATTTTTGCCACGTCAGAAACCTGGAGATGATTTTTTTTTTCATTTCTGTAGACATCAAATGATTAAGTTGTTTACAGAAGTCAGGCATGAATCTAAAATATTTTTAAGTTATTTTCGTCGAACTTTCATCCATTAATATAGAAATTGCTATGACCAAGGTAATGAAGGAATTATGCTTACTATTAGTATTACTACTATTGCATATATTAGTCTTGTTTATATTGGTCTTACGTCCTTTTTTTATTTTCAGTACTTAACTTAAAAATACAAAAAATAGAGGTTGATATTTTTAGCTTGCAAACACTTATCATGAAACGTTAAAAAAATAGAATTTAAACCATTTCCATAACACTATTCAAGGAAAACACAATACAACAATTTATAATTTCGTAATTAGACAACAGCAGTTAATTCCCTTTGCATTCAATGCAAAAGTCTTATCTCGCGTAACGCTGAACATTATCTGTGAGCGAAAGTCGTCTTGGAAGCACTGGAAAGTTTGCTTAGATCTCCCGTCTCTCCTTACTGCGACGAGTGAGTTGGTAAAGTTGGTAAATTATGCCTTTTTGGGGGGAGGGGGTCATGGGCTACGGGATGAGTGGGGAAAGGGGAGGGGAGTCTAAATATTAAAATAAGAGGAAACACGGTAATAATTATCTTTGCAAAATTAGAGGAAAGGGAAAAACGCTCGGTGAAGAATTATGTTTATTACTGAAAGGGACAAAAAAAAAACATTACGCCAGAAATGAGGACGGAACTTCTATTAATGAAACTGAGACTATATATCACTCTTTATTCACACTATTTCTCCACATATGAATAAATACATTGAAACAGGATGCTATACGCATTGGTAATTACAATTAGAGAGAGGGACATGGAGCTTTGCCTTATTAGAGAGTGCCCCTAGATCGATCCCTGGGCGGGGAGAGGCGATTAAGGTCTGTTTCCTGAAGTCCATTACTTCTACTATAATTTAGTTTATTAAGTGAATTACGTAGCTAGTAATCGCTGTGGTTGGCAGTAGCAGAGAGTAGAAACTCTCTCCCTAAATATTTGCTGAGAATCGAAAGGTTATTATCTCCAAAGAGGAAGTTCTACCGGACTAATAATAAAAATTATAATAATAGTAACGATAATATAAGTGTATGGTAATTATTATTGTTATTTTTCAGACGAAACGTTGTGGCCCCACAAAAAGAATAGAAAATAATAGAATTTAACATCCATTCTCCCTACAATAAATTCTACGGGATATACCCGAGAATTTGACTACCCCGACTGGAATTTTTTACCAATAAAAATCCAATCGTTTTTTACTATTACCTAATTGAGATATGTCAACCTTCGGTGTGTTGCTCACCAGTTTAAGCATCAATGAGGAAAACAATAATTAGAAAAATAGAGAAGAACCTTTATAAAATTAATGCAGCTGAGGTAGCAATCACTTTTAATAAAACATGTTTAAGAGGGTTACTTCCGATATTATTATTATTATTATTATTATTATTATTATTATATTATTATTATTATTATTATTATTATTAATATTATTATATTATTATTATTATTATTATTATTATTATTATTATTATTATTATTATTATTATTATTATTATTATTATTATTACATTCGGTTTCTCTGCTGCTCATAGGAAAATTCTCTTTTTCCATAATCGTAACGATAAGTCATTATCTTACCAAAACAAAAATGGTGATAAACAATGTTATTTAATTAGAAAACTATCTATCATAACTATTTATCATTTTTATGGGAAAAATAATCTGTTCGACTAACAGGCTAAACCATTATTTCAGAGGTGATGAATAATGATGGCAAGGTTTTAATTAAAGCGTTGTTGTTGTTTTTAGAGTTCAGTGGAAAAACCCGTTCTGTATCCAAGCTAACACTCTTGTTTTCACAAACACATTCCTATAATTGCATATTTCTTCTGACTGTTAATTCTAGTCGAACTCTAATTCCAATGGGGCCGTTATGAAAATTTAGTACACCATCAGCAAGGAAGATATGTTTATGGCGATGATAAATCATCATGAAGAATCATACCAAATGAATCTAAGAAATGGACCATTGTTTCTCCACTTCGCAGCTTATTTGTCGAGTATTTTGAATAATTGTAAAATATATATTATCATAAAATAATAGCAATAATAGCACAAACGACCATTAATCATTTTATTTCCCTCGCTGTTCATTCTTGAGTTTGCATTTCCATAATACGGTGAACTCCAAGAGGACAAATTCTCAGACAGTAGTTACTTCTGTCCATCCCTGTGTCAGTACATACACAGCTTTCTTGAGTAGTTTATCTATAAGGGGTATTATCCTATATGTCTTTGCATATGTGTTCAACTAGACGCTCGCACATGATTTTGCAGACACCTTTTAATCATGAACTCATATCAGATAAGTGGTTATATATTTTTACTGCTTTTAGTGCCCCTTAAGCTACCCACTGCAGTTAGTACTCGCTTTCTCATTTTTTTTTTAAATATCTCGGAATCGGTCGGTATTATTTCCTGTATCTTTCTTTTTGTTTATAGTCTTTAGTCTTATCATCAGAATAGAAAAAATCTCGAACAATGTCAATTCATTCCTTTTGAAACATATAGATAATCCTAAAATATTGTCTTACATTCCTCCACAATAAAACTTTGCACCACATAGTAAAAATGTCAACACAACCAAGCACACATAAAATGCTTTATAGCCAGTCTCAGATTTTCGCTCCTATTGAAGATGACTTCAAAACATTTACGAGAGTTTTCCCATAATAAGAAACTTCCTCTGAAATATGCACACTCCTTAGAAACAAAATTTCTTTCAGGAAAGGGAGCCTCCATAACCAAAGGGGCACTTTTTTTGAAAAGTGAAGTCCTTTAGACTCTTGATAATATTGTATTTTGTTTTTATTGAGGAGATTCAATATAACTTTATCTCTCATGTTTTCATTGAGAAAATTTAATATAACTTTATTTCTCAAAACACCTATGCTTAAAATAGGGGAGGAATTCCAAAAGATATTTGCATTTTGGCGGCTAATTTCCATGAAAATTACTCTTTTATTATCTTTGTCTCATGTTTAAGAAGTGTGTGAGCAAAATATTGTCCATTTACTTTCTAACATTTAATGAAGATGTTAGTTCGTTTGCTTTCCTGCCAATGCAATCGAGAACAAAGAAGGTAGAGATCCAACTAGTAACGATTAAACATTCGCTAATAACCACATTTCATGCTTCTTTCTTTGTCACAGACATGTTATTAGATGCTTATACATATTTCGGAAACCGATTAAAATACATTTTAAAAATTTAACTTTACCGAGATCCAAGAACAAATTTTGGAGAAACACGGCCAACCACGATCAAGAAAATAAGTAATCTAAAACCAGCCTGAGCTTATAGCTCTATCTGTATCAAAGATCAGAGACGTTATATATATACTATATATATATATATATATATATATATATATATATATATATATATATATATATATATACACACACACACATATATACCTTAAGAATTTTTAATAATTCTTTATTATTAATACTAATTTATATAATATATAGATATTATTATATTATAGATATATATTCTTTAATATATATATGTGTGTGTGGTGTGTGTGTGTGTGTGTGTGTGTGTACACACACGTATGTATATATTGATATGCATGTATCTATAAGTACGTATATACACGCATATATATATATATATATATATATATATATATATATATATATATATATATATATATGTGTGTGTGTGTGTGTGTGTGTGTGTGCGAAGATAGGTAAATAGTTAGATCGAGAAATATTCACCTTGCAAAATGTTCAGGAAAATAGCGAGTGACGATAAAGCTGAATTTATCATTCGGTAAATAAACATCAGGGAGAGAGAAGCAGCCCATGAGATTTCCCTGTTCAGAAATGTGCGAATATCTGGGAGAGGCGAAGGTCAAAGCACCCTGGAGCAATGCTCCTAAATATGATATCCAATGTATGAGTCAGGAAAAAGTGATTGTTTGAATGGCAATATTAAAAGTCTTTTTACAGAAAGGAGTTTATACTTATATGAAATCACGAACATATTTCCTTATGTTTACAGATGTAGAGACCTGTAATTTTAGTGACGAGAATAATAACAATCCAACTCATTACATGATAACGTTTTTATCTTCACAGGTTTTCCTGTAGGAGGGAAGGGTCGTCAATGCATAGCACGCGGTACACTGTAGACATTACTTATGGTTCTTTGCAACGTCCTTTCGGCCCTTAGCTGCAACTCCTTTCATTCCTTTTATTTTACCTCCGTTCATATTCTCTTTATTTCCACCTTCTGCTAACAATTGTTTTAAAGTGTTACTAAGAAGTTTTCTTTCTTTTATCCCTTTAATACCTGTTTACCCTCTGTTTCTCTTTCAGCGCTGAATGACTCCAAGACGTCAGCGGTAATCTGTTGGCCTCAATCTTACATTTCATTCCATTCCATTCCCAGCGTCACAGATGAAATTATAATAAGCAAAACTTTGGTTATTTCCACAGCACCGCGTCCTTTAAGGCTTTCATGGCCTCCTCGATGTATCATCCATTTTCCACTCATTTCATTTTCCTTTTCCATTTTCCTGAACCTTTTTAATTCACCATTAGTCTTGCCCGCATTGACAACGACCTAGATCTGCCTTCGGACGTGTTTTCCTGTTGTTCTCTATTTCCTTTACATATTCTAACGCCCGGCTTATCGCAGGGCCGGTGTCTGTCGTACCTGAGCAAATATACACATCTTTAAGATCATAATTAAGAACGCTTACATATGGCATTAACAGTAACAGATGTGTGCTTTTATTAGCGAACCCTTCATTTGATTATCTGATTTTATGAGAGCAGGAGACATTGCTAAATGCAACTTAACCATAAATGTCAATTGCAAACTATTTGTAAAACTTCTGCAAGCAAATTAACGCGACATTAGTAAGATTTAGAGGATAGTCAATAGCGAAGACATGAACAATTAACTACGCATTAGAAAGTTTTATTAGTTAGAGAGGTTATAACAGTAAGCAGGATATAAAAAATTATTAAAATAGTATATAACGATCGATATAAAACGATAAGGATATAAAAAATCCGAAGAATTATAGCGGTTTTCTTGGCACAAGCGGACGGTCAAGTGCTATTTTCAGTTATCAGGAAAAGCTATCGGAAAGTTCAGTGCCTATTTAGTTTCCATGATCGTTCGAGTTATAAGGCATGCAAGCAAAGAATAAAAGTAGAGAATATAAGAGTTTTGATAGCAACATGAACTGCATGAGGATTTGTTATGTAGGCTATAACACAATCTGTGTTAATTTTTTTAAAAATTCCCCTTTTAGAATACGGAGATGATTGTGGGAAATGGTAGAAAACTGTTGCTCCACAGAGGACTTAACAAAAAAATAGTTTTTAAACAAATCTCACATTAACTCGGGATGTAGGAGACAATTTATCTAAGAGATACTTCGATTTATATATAGATATAATATATATATTATATATATATATATATATATATATAGTATATTATATATATATATATATATATATATGTATATATATATATATACATACATATATATATATATATATATATATATATATATATATATATATATATATATATATTATTATAAATTTGGGATATTGTATGGAGTAACGCTAAGTATGGAGACGTACAGAAAAATGATTCCTGGGTATGCTGGTAAATACAAAAATGGGTTATGTAAAAACGGTTCTCATTTCTATTGAAAGTTTGTCTTCAACTTTTTCATGCTGCAGGTTAAATTATATGCTAATGAATTATCATTGCTTTTAGGAGCATTTAATGGAAATATATTTTAGAAAGCAGTATAATTTGCTTCATAACAGCGTCAGATTATTTTTTTCCTGTTTCAAAAGTGTTATGAAGCTTGAGGATCTTAATAATCTTATCGAAAAACTTAAGTGGTTGCTTCATCTACGTACCAAAAAAAAAAAAAAAAAAAAAAACTTTCCCTTTTTCTGACTACTTATGAATTTCATCCTATCAAATGAAGGATGAGATAAGGCTCATATTTCAAGTTACATTACTTGAGCACCAGTCACGACGAGAAGGACAAAAACTATTTTACCATTAGTCTTTATTAGTTCAAAGGCGGGAAGGTTTAGAACTCTAGCAGAGCGTACTCAGTTGGATTTGTATTAGAAATACGTGATATTTCAGATCTATTTCAAAGCGTTTTCTTAAATATGTCAATGTCATAAGGTTTAAAAATTGCCTTCGAAATTTACGTGTTTTTTTTTTTTCATTCCTTTACAGTTAAGTAGTGATTCTCAGTTTTTCATATAATTTCTCATATTATATTTACATATTTTACAGTAATACTGTAAACTTACAAATAGCATATAAATCACCCTATTTCCTTAAAAAAAATTGTTTAAGCTCTTATGTCTTTTCTAATGCTTTGTCAGTGGTAGTATTGCATTACTATAAGACAGAATAGTTTACGAATCTGTAAGACTAGAACAGTAAGATGAAACAATAGTGCAAATTCTCGATGGCTGACAAATGAAGTACATTATTTACCATACCAACATGACGTTATCGAATTAAAACTCCTTTCAGAAGAGTATAGCAGACCTTAATTTCATAAAACATTCTCATTCCGTTTATATTCATAATGTACACACATACTTTCACCGACCATCCTACACCCACTTTATATGTAATTCAGTGTCTGCATAATTAATACTTCATCATCCCTACACATGTACATTTTATAACGAGAACAATAACAGCCTGACCATTTTCCAAGTGAAGTTATCAACTTGGCAAATAGATACATCCACCATATATGTATATATATATATATATATATATATATATTATATATATATATATATATATATATATTATATATGTATGTATATGTATTACATATATACGCAAGCCAAGTTAAGTGGTTGTGTACTTTTAAATAGAGAGAGAGAGAGAGAGAGAGAGAGAGAGAGAGAGAGAGAGAGAGAGAGAGATTCCCATATCCTATCGTCGAATGCGTATCTTGGTCACATATAACGATCGAGGATAAAGGGACGAAATCCATCCTTTCCTTCTTTCGCTTAAAATCTATGATTTTCTTTAGCTGTGCATTTCGTTAAAACTAATTACATTTCCTCATTCACAATTTTCCTTTTTGCGTTCTTTCTCAAAAATTTAAAAAGAGGCATATATTTTCATTATGCCCATTGAGGATTATGTTGCATATTATGCATCGTACATGAGATCATTTCAGCCCTCTCGTAACTTTTCTCATTTTCTGTGGCTTGTTATCGTTGTTATCGTCGTGCTTCAATGTTGACAATTGAAAAGTGAAATTGCACGGAGTTTACTCGTCACTCGACTGCTCGCAATTGCCACGAATTTTTCATTTAAAGTATTTTTGTTAGAAAACAATTTCCATCTTCCAAAATTGTAGCTCCATTGCTATATTCAACCTCGGCGTTCGTTCGTTATTCTAATCAGTTGTTGGTACTTTTATTGTTTTGCTACAAACTCTATAAAACTTTTTCATTGTGTTTTAAGGATGAAATACTATTACTACATTTAATAAAATGAATCTTAGGGGATATAAATTCATAAAGTACGTTATACTTTGGAAGATAGAGTTAAATAAAATACAACTCCGATTTGGACGTTGAAGCATATGACTTCTGGGTTCCAAAGCATATGCTTAAAAGAAAATTCTTGTAATTTTTTTCTCATCTGCTAAAATAAGAAATTGAGGGAAACTGGTTATTTGCCCCATATTTGGATGGGAAAAAAGTACATAACAAACCACATATTTCGTATTCTTGATTATTCTAATTTGTTCTTCAATCATTTTACGTAATTAGCTTTATAATCGCCCTGATAATATTTTTAAAACATTTTGAACACAACTAAAATAATGTAACGATATAATTAGGGTCATTTGTACATTTCCAATTTATTACATTGTTCACAGTCATCATTATTTTCCTCTAAATGATATATAAATCAATCAATTAATTAAAGAGACACTTGATCGTCCAAAAGATGTTTTTTTGCAAACATAACTGTTACTCATTTCTCTTTCTCTCTCTCTCTCTCTCTCTCTCTCTCTCTCTCTCTCATATCACTGAGCCTTATTTACCTGTTGATTGTCAGAAACTCAATCCCTTTTTCATTCAGCAAAGCAATAAAAGAAAAAGTACACGATTCCTTCATCACAAAAAAAAATAAATATATGAAAGTCTCAAGGGAGACATTTTCGATGCCCAAATACTGACCAGTTCCATGCAGCGTGACAAAGATCTCAGGAATCGACATCGCCATTTTTGCGACCAGTTTTAGGTTCAAACTTTGCATCACCATGAAACAGAATTTCTGACGGTTATTGCTGCTGCTTTGGCTGGTGTCAGACATTGCTGTTTGCTGTCTGGTACCTGCCAATGGCGTTCGCTTAACCTGACTATATTCGTAATAGCTATCGGCTTTCGAGCCATCTGCAGAACTCGTTTTCAGCCAGATTTATTTTGTTCTGATTTAAAATTTACTTTTCCATTCGCGCCGTTCTAGTTCCAGCTGTCCTTTTCCCCCTCCTGGTATACAAATGGTTTTATTTGCTTTGTCTGACGTTTAATTACTTCATCACCATCAACAAAATAAAGGGACTGGCAATGACATTGGGATTTCTTTATCCGAGTATGTTCTGTCGTTTTTTTTCCATGACACTTTTCTCGCTAAATACTTACTGTTTACGAGCTACCCTTTTTTCCCCTCTGCTCATATTGTGAGTACTCGTACTATTCAAATCAACGGGAAGAGCGAATGACCGGATATGTTTAGACTGTGCCATCGATGCGTGTATCCAAAGTCTCCTATCCTACTGCATAGCGTTATATCTTTATAGTTTCACAAAGCCTAGTTAAACAATGTGTACAGTAATCACCATCAACCAAAGGCTTAAAGGAACTTCCAACAAATAGTTTATTAGCTCCGACGAACCATATAACCAGGAAGTGTTATTAGATAATCTTTTTAAATCATGGTGTTCTCTTATTGTAATAAATAAGTGTGCATGCTGTGCAAGCCATTTGAACCTTTTTATTTTAATATTCTTTTGAAAATAATAATAAAGCGAAGTATAAATGTTGATTATGCACGCAAAAATTCACACGTGCCCGGACGCTCGCACACATTAAAGTTTTACAGTTGCATATTCATGACGTTTCCTTAATGGACAACACTAACCATAACGAGACTTTGTTAAAACAACTCTATTTCTTGTGTGTAGGGATAATTTATTATCATGCGGTATCAACTTGCAATAGTTAATGCAAGGACTAATCTTCATTGATAAATGGGACAACATTCGACTAAGCAACACAGCATTTCAAAACATCTTCGTCTTTTCGGTATTTACCCAATTCAGATATCCTCGCATCCCTACCTCCGTATTTTTTCTCAGATATTCCTTATCGAACACCATAATAATTTTGGAAAGGGTTACGTAAAAGGGTCTGGCATGCCAATGGCATTCGGTTACTTGGCAACAATCTCCCGTCCGGAAAGTTGCGAGCCTGATGCTGTTTATGTAAGCCCCCATCTCCACTGGGTAGTACGCACCCCTCAGAAAAACTGGTCAGAGCAATGTTTTTTCCTTAAGTGATGAGATTCTCTTTCCAAAATATAGTAGTCCAATGAATATCGTGTTCCAGCTACTCTCTCTCTTCTCCTCTCTCTCTCTCTCTCTCTCTCTCTTCTCTCTCTCTCTCTCTCTCTCTCTCTCTCATTTAATAACTCATTCTCTCAATTATTCCGCCCGTGCTGCGCATGTTAGCGCACGTTCTTTTCCATTGGAATTCATAATCATTAATAAATAAACACCAATTTCCGAGCCATGTGTGACAACCCTTGGAGTAAAGAGCGGATATATCCAAGTCAGGATCAATCTCCTTAGTCACATGACTCAAAAGTAAAGGATATTTTTGCTACCCTTGAAGACGGTGTTAAGTAATCTGTTACGAACCTTGAGAGGTCCGCTCCAAGTTCGATATTATGATAAACAAAAAGAATTCAACACCAACAGTCGAAACTGGGGATACGAATATAGAAAGATACACAAACACAACAAAGGTTTATTTACAAGCTTACTAACAAAGATAAATGCAGAATGGTATCGCCTATTTACATAAAAAGAAGGTAAAATCTTACACTGCATGAACTGGGGGAACTGTGACGTAATGTTAATACTTGTTGGCAAGTTTTGCGCTGTAGGAGATCTATGCTCGAAGCGGTGGCTTCACAAAAGGAGAACTGTAGCTGTAGACGTCTTCTTGACTCCGTATTGCAGAAAATAATGTCTATTCTTGATACTTGAAGGGCAGGGACTCCTCGAAACCTCTTGTAGAAAGTTTCTTCTCTCAAGGCTTTCTCAACATCGAAAAATACCTCGGTCGTTCTCCCTGACTGGACGACTTGACCAGAATTCAACCAACTCTCGAGCGCCTTTTCCTCTCTGATCCTTCGTCTGTTCCTTCTTCTCTTATCTCTCTCTGATGATTTCTGCTGCTGATCTCTCACTGATAATCTGATCTGTGACTCTTACTGATGATCTGCTCCCTCCTACTATGTCAGTCGTATTTTTACGGCAATCTGGGGCGTGGCTTACCAGCGAATGTCACAGGCTCCCGAGATTACCGGAACTTCTTAGAAGAATCTCGACAAAATATTGCATCAGAAATCGCGGCGTTCCTCACGTCACGTCGGCGCTGTCAAGTTCCATAAAACTCCTGCCGATTCTAGAACCATCATGAGAACAGGCACCTCCAACACATGCGCGAATGCCTCCTTGCTGCAGAACTTCTCGAAGATGCGTTTTCCTTTCCTTTATCTTTCTTTGCTTATAAAGCAATTACCATGACATAATCCTTATCACTTAAAACACCACCAGCATTTTATGTCAGATTTCATCTATTATTTACATATTGATCATAAGGAATCGTGTTAGGCAACTTCGCTTAAGAAGGGAACTTTTATATCATAAAGGTAATCAATATTATCAGTGTCGTTAGCATTTTCATTCCTTACGAAGATTTTCACAGGTCTTTTGGAGTCCCAGGAGGTAACCAAGGAAATCAGGAGAGGTCTAGATATATTAAAAGTTTTGTGGTTATTTTGTGTTCATGATTCCCTAAATACTTGTATCTCGTGTTAGACTAGCAGTTTTACCAAATGAATCTCTCTCTCTCTCTCTCTCTCTCTCTCTCTCTCTCTCTCTCTCTCTCTCTCTCTCTCTCTAATTGATTCCAATTTTTGACGGCAGGTACAGGAAGTTATGTCAGACATAACTCCCGCGCTTTATTGTGTCTCTTATGGGTAAGTTTCCTCGAATAAAGAGCCATCGTCTTCAATGTTCCAAAAGGGGATTAAATCTGAAAATCCAAAAAAGGATGTCGGAGTCTAGGACCTGATAGGTTCAGGGGATGTCGAGAGCTTTTCAGAGATGTGACTAACTTTTGAAATTGACCTCGGGCTAACGATAACCCAAGCAACTTTAGCTCTGCAAGAGCTGACATTATCTCCATAATGAATGTCTTGCTCTGAAGTATTTGAGACGCGTGCATGATAGTTTCATGACATGATTACCATATCTCATCTGAATAATAAACATGTCTGGGTATTTCCAGTCCTGAATACCTTGAGTCTATGTAGAAATTACTATTTTGCTTGATAACGTGTTTGAATTCCTTATAGGATATAATATTTATAATCAAACTTTCATATGAACAATTATCGTATGCATTTTACTTCATTTTCATTTTCACGCTGCATTTAATTTTGCACATTAAGAGTTTTTGCATGAAAATGCTGAGATACTGTCATGTCTGTTTTCTAGTCATCTGTATTGTCATATCGCCAATCCATTAAGTAAATCACGCCATTGTAAAACATCATGCAGTCATAGTAAAAACTAAAAACTTTATGAAGGATTAAAACGAAGCAAAAGAAGCATGATTAATTCCATAAAACTGCAAAGGGTACACGAATCAATATTGATCAAACTTTGAAAACCCGTTTTATTGGAGGTTTCAGAGTTTCGACTAACCCTAACTCTGCCCTTGTAAACTACTGACTATAAACTTTTAAATTTTTCATCGTGTTGACGGTTGATTATTTTTTTTTCCTCTAATATTTTACGATGCATCGACAGCGCTACTCAAGCTTTCCAAGTAATATAGTTATGTAATGACTGTCTATTCTTTTTTCTTTTTGTTTATATTGGAATGATTGAAAATTAATGTTTAGTCTCCATTTACCAATGCGTTATTCGAGTTTTTTTTTTATTCAAACACGATCTCTAGAGAATCTGGAATTTATTTGTAAACTTATTCTATCAGAGTTCCGTAAAATTATCATCACTAGTAATAATTATGATAACCATCATCATCATTATCGCATCATTTGTAGAACTTCAAGGAACCAAACTGTATTTATAGTATTATCACGGCTATCATGCTACATCACGATAATGTGACCGTCAATAAGAATAAATTACAAATAGGTACTTGAGTAAAAACGTTGCTTTGAAATATTGTAATTTTTTCGCTAGCATCTTTATTCTTACAAAATACACTTTTTGCTAGTATTTTTATTCTTTCAAAATATACTTTTTGCAAGTATTTTGAAACTCAAACGTTTACATTTCCAAAATAATTCAAAATATAATTTACGGTTCGCCATTTTATTTGCCAAAGAATACTAAGTTTCGAAAATCCCACTCACGATGCAGCATCAGTGCACCGAGGTCAAAAGCTCTGTGCTTCAATGAGACCACTTTTATAAGCAGACTTTGACCAAGCTATGATTCTGTCTAATAACATGCGTCTAGTGCTTGATTACAACCGGCGCAGTAAATGGTGATCATTTCACAGCTTCTTGGCTCAGCTGATTAACGTATAATGCAGCTACCAACTAATCAACGAAATAAAAAATCTTACGAAATCTGCTACGATCATATGAAAATTCATGGATGGTGATCATAGCTTCAGTTGTGTCTAATGCAGGGCATCTATAACCTATTCCTCGGAGGTGTCATTACCGACTGGTGAAATATTGGGACAATGTTCTATTTACCTAAGAGCTCTGAAGAAAAGGTATGAAATTACATACCCCTAAAATCAAATCGGTTACTATTACACTCCTACACGGTACCACCGAAGTAAGTGCAATGCATTCTATTTACTTCCCCAATAGCCTAGTGGTGATATATGCGTTACAAGCAATATGACCTTATAATGGATTTTGACAATAATCTAATTGGGAATTTCAGCTGCTGACAAGTGACTTGCGCTGGCCGCCCTCTCTACTCGACTTAGAAGACCACATTAATTCCTGTCATTTTCCTTTCTAGTTACAGAATATACAATAAGCAGTATATTTCACTTACAATGTTCTGTTTCGAGGTCAAATGAAATGGAAGCAAAACTAACAAAGATTGCTTCATACCAGTGACAAAATATACCTAGAGAAATTGCTGGATAATGATATTAATAGAATTTTTACTAAAGCAGAGAAACCGAGGAAAACGCTTCACTTATTTTTGGTAAAGAAAAAAAAAAACAGAGCATAAAAATATATTCGGGCAAAGATTTGTTCCGCGCTGAAAGAATGACCAACGATTGAAAATATAATCTAGCATAACATTTACATAGGACGCCTCCGAATATACAAAGCTGAGGTCATAGCTCTTGTTGCGAGACCAACTTGGCTAAAGATGACTTTTTCATATGATATCACCGAAGTCGCATTATCCTCACTGAAAAATTACTAGAAATGAGAAATATATATATATCTATCTATCTTATCTATCTATAATATATATATATATATATATATATATAGATATATGATATAGATAGATAGCATAGATAGTTATTCCTATACATATTTATATATAGATATAGATATATATATATTATATGATATATATATATATATATCTATATAATATATATATATATATGTATATATATATATATATATATATATAGTATATATATATATATATATATATATATATATATATATAGTATATATATATATATATATATGCGCTTTAACTAACAATTAAATGAGAGGAATGAACCAACTCTTAAGCAGGACTGGAACTTGTGTCTACCGATTTGCAAAACACAAGCCATACCAAGCTTTTTATATGTCGCCAAGTAGCTACATTAAGCAACTTTGGGTCAGGTCAGTTCATGGACTGGTGACAACCAAGGAAAATCCGACGCCATCGGTATAATTACCCTTAATTATGGTCGATACCTATCATGTTAAAATGAACCTGAATTTCGTATTTGTATCAGAGGAGCCTTTTGGACCGTCCCTTCATAGGTGACTAGTTTTGTTTGAGCTCTGTTTTTGAGTTGAGCCACCATTTAGGTCATCAGTGTAGTCTCTAATTTCCTTGTAAAGTAACTTTAAGATCTATTACAGTCCATCGAAAACACTGACTCGCACATCTTTTTCTCTCGATGCTAAGAATTCTGCAAATCTCTCTATTGAGAACACACTAAATTCTCTCTCTCTCTCTCTCTCTCTCTCTCTCTCTCTCTCTCTCTCTCTCTCTCCTCTCTCTCTCTCTCTCTCTAAATTCCAGAGGTTCTTGCCACCATTTTTATTGCCTCTTGAATATGCAAGTGACGATATATCCATATGCCATGAAAGTAGCGAATTGCTCTCATGAACTAATCATGAATTTTTCAGCAATCAAGCACAGTTCAGTTTCAGTACAACTGTCCTTATATATTCTATGAAGTCAGTTTTGTTCTCATTGATATCTTTCTTAGACCTTATTATGCGATGTCCTTTTACTTATATTCTATTTTGTTTTCATTTAATACCTTTGTTTTCTCAGAGAAGGTATTTATTTCAGTTCTATAGAATTGGATGAACTCTGTGGAAGAGGCAAGAAAAAAACACATTCTTCTTCTCTATTTCTGATGAAAATTACTGTCCCTACCCACCTATATATATTTAGATCCTTAATCTTTCTGAACTCCCTTTTACACACGATTCAGTAAACAGTGTTTTAGCATTTTTAACGCGCTCTTAATCAATGTAAGGCACTAACTGCAAATCTTGATCATTTCGGTTTGCTTCTACAGGACATCGTCTAGTGGAAGTCCAATTTTTGCTTATCATTATTATATGAAAAAGTCGAAGCTACGAGGATTGGAAAGCTAAAAGAAAATGCAGAATATTTAATGCTATTGTAAGTAAAAATAATGAAGTTAAGCATATTTCGTTTTGATCAAAGGAAAAGACAGAGTCATCATTTAAAAATAAGTTTGTTAGATGTTATCAAAAGAGAGAATTAAGTCTTTTATATCAAAAAGTTGTACGCTATACAAATTCTTTTCAACTCCGGACAGTTTTCCTAAAGAATTTTAGATAAATTGATGTTCTTAATACGGAGGCAAGGACAAGCTCTTTATTCATATTTGAATATATACAAATTTATCCTATCTAAGGTTTTAATGTGTCAGTTTGCTGGCCGATTTTTCATTGGACAGAGAAGCTGTTTTTTTGTTTTTTTTTTTTTCTGGAACAGTAAAGAAAAGTTTTATAAAGTGTAATTAGTGACAGATTTGAAACATGGAAAGATAACTCCAGTACGTAAGTCTATATAAATCCATCCAAGCAAAGAAGTATGCGATAATGAATATATTTCATAGAAATAAAAGTTTGAAATGTAACCTCGTTCAGTTGTCGAAAACACAGACAGAGGAGAGTTAAAAAACAGCATGTAATCAAGTTCTGTGCAAGTCGCATTGTTAATGAGTTCTGAAGACTGTTGTTTCCATTAGTCCTCTTCCCGTAACACTTAAGCTTAAAAGGTAGCTCTCAATTATTTCATGGAGAGTGTTTGAGAGAACCAGTGCAAAGCAAAGTGAATCGTGTCCGGTCATAAATCTTTCACTTGATACTCAGATACAGCATTCACATGTCACACGCAAAAGTGGGGATTTAGTATTGACATAGTAAGGCGTAAGTGGGCTTTTACGGAGGAAGGTGCTTTGTGACCTACTAGCTCTAATATCTTCGTATGCTAGTCAAGATTTTCTAGTAACAAAAGTGGAAAAGATTATTGTACTACACTGAGTCCGGAAAAATTGCAGTGCTCTAATCTCAAGGCTACTTGATAAGTTATTAATTTTTCATTTAATAGTCAGTTATTATAAATATATATATATATATATATATATATATATATATATATATATATATATATATATATATATATATATATATATATATATATGTATATATATATATATATATATATATATATATATATATAGAGAGAGAGAGAGAGAGAGAGAGAGAGAGAGATGTGTGTCGGTGTGTGTATACATACATAAACAAAGGCAAAGGCTATGAAGAAAAGTGAAACAATGGAGTACCGCTGCAAAGGCCTTTCGACTCACGTCCTTAACTAAGTAGACGAGAGTCGAAAGGCCTTGCAGCGGTACTCCATTGTTTCACTTTCCTTCGATGGAAGGGATGGTTAGGGCGTTCGTAATACTGAGAAGATATTTACTTCTCTAAAAGAGTATTGTTTCGTCTTTGTTCATTTAGTTTTCAAATTAATTTTCATCTTATTACTTGAGAATTTTGAAAAAGAATGCGAAGAAGTTAAAAGATCTTTATGCATGAAAGAGATTAATGATAAGTTTTGGAACAAGGTGACTTGTGTTTGCTTGTTTCTTGAACTACTTAAAGTTGTTAGACAAAAACCACTAAGTCGACTTCCTTTGGTTCATGAAAGAAATATTGGGAAGCTGTGAAGACGGTTAGACCAGGTGGACTATAAACTTATTAAGCTTGCCAAGTTCCATCAAGAAAAAACCTGGATGATTTATAGTGGATGCGTTAAGCTCTGTCATCCGAAACACCTTGGAAGGAGTTGTATTAGTAACACTAATTAGAAATTATTCTATCGGCTGCAATTTACTATTATGACAAATATGATTACGCATTGGAAATTAGTTACAGTAACGCAATAAGTCGAGACTGAATTCAGAATCACACCCAACACGCAGACATTAACAAGAAGTGAGAGAGAGAGAGAGAGAGAGAGAGAGAGAGAGAGAGAGAGAGAGAGAGAGAGGGGGGGTTTTCAACTTCCATTAAATGTATAGTTTCATTACTGCAATCCAGAATCCACAGAAATCCTCTAAGCATTTCAGCTACAAGCACATTAGATTTCCCTTAAAATTTCCGGCCTTCATAAAATATTCCTCTCGCATTTTGAGAGAAAGAGACTTCATTAAGCAAAATGATAATTTCGTATTTACTAACATGTGGTTCTTCATGTTCTGAGAACAGTTTAAAAGCAGTTTACTTTTACAGAGAAATAAGGT
>NC_087201.1:152951430-152956430 GCF_015104395.2 Macrobrachium nipponense | reverse complement strand
TTTAATACACTTGAAATTCAAGTGAGTGAGATTTCACTTTCAATGCGCAATTCTGAATCGACGATACTCATGGCGAAAATCGGTAATTCATCTCAAACATATACAATGGTATTTTTACTAAGCTACTTCTAATATCGTATAATTGATAATGCGAGTTAAAATATATTTGAAATGCGGAGTTCTTTGGAATCCTGTGTTTGAAGTGAAATACACGAAATACTTTAGTTCCAAAGGAAAACCTTCTCGTTAACTAAACACAAAGACGCAATAAAGTTTTTTTTTTTCTCATGCAAAATTTATGCTGCCATATCTTAGGTAGTGAAATTACACGCATCGACTTTGCACATTTTATTTCTGTGCTTTATAATATGAACAGAGTTAATGAAACTAGATATACATAATGAAAAATA
The DNA here is from genome assembly GCF_015104395.2 of Macrobrachium nipponense. Lineage (NCBI taxonomy): Eukaryota > Metazoa > Arthropoda > Malacostraca > Decapoda > Palaemonidae > Macrobrachium > Macrobrachium nipponense. The sequence continues at coordinate 152,956,020 of NC_087201.1, read as the reverse complement.
ATATAAAACTCCTTTCTTTATTACTCTGTGACAAAGTGTCCTCCTAGTATTATGCAATATTATTTAATCTTCAAATGACCTTTCACCTTCAGTTGCAAAACAATTCCCCTAAATGAAGTTTGGTAAAAAAAAAAAACTGCATTTTCCTAATTTAGTAGTAGATCGTCACGTTGATTTTGTGTAAATTGCAAAATTTACTCAAGAAAACAAGATTTTTTTTGTATAAAACCTCCTGTAAATTTAGTTTTTACCCCAAATATACGTGTATATATAGAAAAACTCGTTTCTTGTGTCTAAAATTTCTACAAGACCATAAGTTGGTTGAAAAGGCGACCTTAAAAAGGATTCACCAGATATTATTGGCAGATTGTCCTGAGCTATGACAACAAATGTGTTCACAGTAAAAGGAATTAATGCGACTTCCATTAAAACGTGAAACGTAATCTTCATTCGCATGAAATAAGCTGTAAGATTAAAAGGCTTCCGAAAAATGAAACTGCTTCTGGGGTTCTGTCATTTTGTCTGATGCCTGAATTGTAAAGTTATTATTTCCTCGTCGTTCGGAAAAAATGAACATCGTATACTCTCATTCATTTACCGTTCACGCCCGCTTTCTACATTTTATTTCATTTGTTCGTTTGTTTATTTTTTTATATGAAAATAAATATGCTTTTTTATGAGAAAGTGTTAACCCCTGTATAATCTACGTCAGCAACCAGAAACTGACGCAGGTATTTCCCTGTTGCTCGTACTATCTCAGATATGCAAACTTTCCTAACTATGTATCTATAACTCGCGATGTGGGATTCCTAAGTCCGGCAACGTATTAGAAGTGAGGATACCATCAAATGCCTTAAAATGAATAGTTAATCTGTCATCACGTCTAATAATCTCACTATTACTCACTTGCTGAGTACAAACATATTTAATTCTGACACCCATTTTCTGATGGAATATTTAATTTTCAGCTACTCAACAGTACTTATTTGAGAAAGATACTTTACTTTCCCATATTTAACGAATGACAGCAGCATTCTAGCGGCGTTTAAGACGAGCAGAAAAGATAGAATTATGAATTACTTAGGGTGAAAGTAATAAGGCTCCTGGTTTCTTCCTGATATACAAAGAAATTTGTTACAGACTACAGATATTCAAATAATTAAGACATTACTTACAGACTATAGATATTTAAATAATGAAGACATTACTTACAGACTACAGACATTCAAATAATTAAGGCTCTACTTACAGCCTACAGATACTCAATGAGTTAATACATTGTGGAGATATTTCATTTTATTTATTTATACCTGATACGAAGGTAATATGTTGAATTAAAGAAATTAATAGGGATGTCATTAAAGCAAGTATAAGACGAAAGAAGGAAGAGAAGAACTTCTATTATTCAGACAATAAAATTCAAAATAATGTGAGTCCTTCGTGTTAACTAAAGTGACTATAATATTACTAGCTCAGCTTGAACGTTATCTTATGAAACTAGGGATTTCAATATTTTATATATTCCCCAAATGCTTTAAAAATAATAATTTTCGCTCAGTATCTACAATGACACAGTGTCGTTTAATCTAATAAGGAGAACTGAAGTGTCTTTTTGTCTCCTTGCTATTTCAGGAGAAAGTAGATCACTTTGTGGAAGCGTAATTGCAACAACGAATTGAAATTAGATAAGGAGACGGGATCCATTGACAAGATCGAGTAAACTCTTCATCTTTATGATATATTTGAAAACGAAAGACTCAAGAAGTGCCTCACAGCGTCGTCTGCTCAAAGCATAAAAATAATCTTGTAGCACATCAGGGAAAGGTTAACGTAATGACATGGCACTAAAGGAGTCAAATTATGAAAATGCTGCAGCAGCATTCTTGGCAAACGTGCTTAATTACATTGAGTATGCTTTTCAGAATGCTTTTAAACTATTGATACTAAACAACGCCCACCCAGCCCCCCACCCCAACATCCACTAATTCCCCCAATGCCCCCTACTCACCCCCAACCCATGCTATCCACGTTCTTACACTCGGCCAAAATAGAAAATAGTTAAAACAAACTAAGGATGAGGTGCACGTAGCCTAGAACGTTTCCTATCTCTCTCTCTCTCTCTCTCTCTCTCTCTCCTACTCTCAATCTCTCGTCTCTCTCTCCTTCTCTCTCTCTCTATCTCTCTCTCTCTCTCTCGCCGTGAAAAATTATTTCATATCAAGAAACAAGCAAAACACATTGAAAATTCAATATTCTTAGACTGGGATTTTCTAAGAATTTTGAATTGAAGTCAAGAATGCCAAAGCTATAGTAGTCACCAAACAACTTTAGGTTCTTTTAATGCCAACATCAGACCCGGAAATGGTACACTTGCACTGAGCATTCAAAGATATGAAAGTGCTCATTTGCACAGCAATTTATATCAGAAATTTTAGAACTTATCTTCGCGTCTCCATTTTTCGTAAAGCAAAAAAAAAAAAGTGAGTCTGAAGATATCGCTTATCTCGCTTTCAGAAAACTGACTTTTTGTACGATCTAGTACAAAATTTGCGACAAATTCCACTTCAAAAACTCGAACTTCCACTGAATTCACCGGAACTCTGTTCGATAAATCGGCTTGTTTATTCATTTATATAACATGGCAAATGATACAAAATGCATATAGAATTCAGGGCGTCATTCTAAAATCTGTATATAATACTTAAGATGGCCCTTTTGTATTGATAAAGGTGTATTTTTCGAGATTACATATGTCAGGCTTTACGCATGTGAGGTACCTCCTGTTTCTGACAATATATGTCAACGATCGATGTGAAAATATGCTTTTTCTTATTTCAAATATAAGATTTTGGCATTTGTCTTCTATAATGGCTGTGCAAGATTCCAATGCGGAGTTCTCGAGTCACTTTTCAGTCCTTTTCATTCATTTTTGGTAATTTTTCTTCCGTAATGATCTGTGATCTTCTACTACGGGACTGGATTTCTTAACTTAATAATTATGGAAATATTAACTTTCTTTTTTTCTTCAACCAATGAGAAAGGGTATTATTTCACAACCATTTTTATTTTTGATTTTTACTTGAATTACAGATACTAAGATTGATATGATTTAGATTTGATGACAAATACACCTGCATTAGTATTTCCATACAGTATTTTTATATGGAAAACTTATGTATGTTTATTTTTTCAGCGTTATATTATGTATTAATGAAACAAAATAAAGCTTCTTATATACCTGTCTGAAAAGGTAAATAATCTATAGTTAGGTGCAACGGCTACAGAGAATTTTGATTAACCATCTACGTAAAGCAATGGTTGGGATATATTTGATGCATGAAGTATTAACGATTAAGTAGACTAATTTGTTTCATTATTAAACAAGAACGAATATTTCAACGGCCAATATTTGAAATGGAGGTGGTCATTACAAGCTAATCAAGAAACAGTATCACACTGAATGAAATTCTCGAATCGAAATACATTGCTCACTAATTAATGCATGTTAGGGAGAGAAAGAGACAGACAGACCGACAGACAGGCAGAGGATGTTTCCAATGTACAGTTGATTGAAGATAACAGACGTAGAAGTTTTCAAACAATTAAGATCAATTTGAGAATTATAGTTACTTTGGAAGTTTGGGGTGGAGATTAGCACATAGTTTTAGTAATTATTTCTCTGATCTTCAATGCATTTAAGATGTTTTTCTGTTAACAGGATGAAAGTATCGTAATCTGCGTTTCAAAAAGGATCATTGTATCATTGTACCAAACAGGCAGTCACTGAGTTATAATGGAAAATAGCAAATTAAAATTGGATCAACTAATTACTGAGAGAGCACGTAATATTTTCGGCCACTCTAGGTCAAAGTTTCTCTGCACATATACAAATATTTTTCTTACAGCATAAATCTCAAGATTGTGTTTCTATAAATTAAATGGAAAGAAAGAAGAATCATTGTGTATCTTTCATTCTGGTAAAATAAAGATAGAAATTTAATTTCTCGGCTGATGAACTCCATACCCTTGTCTGTCCCACGGCAAATAATTTTCTTTTTTATCCGATAATCAGCTGAGTCATATCAGGCTTAATTCCTAGCGGGGTAGCAATTAGGAATTACAACTTCGGAAACTGAATTAGGAGCTTAGCCAGATCATTCAGATTACATTGTTCAGCTGGAGATCTCGTTAGGATTTACATAGCTGTAATTCTCGTGTCTCGTATTTCTGGTGTGCGTTTTCGAGCGAAGCAGACTAGACATATTCCCTATCAAGTTGTTATACCTTGGCTCAGAAAAGCTATGCAGATTATTGAGTTTTAGGAAAATGATGATAGCCCTTAGTATCTTGAGTATCTTAGCTGTCTTGGTGGAGAATCGATTAGAATACAAAATAAATACATTAGCAGTCTTCACCTCTTACCTTGCACTTAATAAAAGCAGAGCAAGTATTCAGAAAACATGAAACAATTGAAACAGATGCATTAGCAATACTCACTCTATTCTTAAAAGTCAGACTACACCGTCATGAGAGACTGGCATAATAATGATGATATTTATGATGAGGATTCGCACATATACCTTTATGCAA
>NC_087201.1:152923930-152948930 GCF_015104395.2 Macrobrachium nipponense | reverse complement strand
AAAAAAAAATGTCTTGTCCCTGATTACTCACAAACTACCAGGCTTGAAATATTTCAGAGAAGTTCAACAAAAGGGCTTCGGCAGGCCAGTGAGTGTGGTATAGAAGGAACCATTTTTAGTATCTGTACTGTAAGGTAGATATTATGCGCTCACAATAATGCACTTGTACTGCGAAGTTACTTCTTTGTAAACGAACTTCTGTGTTATTTGTTCTTTTTCTTGCTTCGCTCTCATATTTGTAATCCCTCTCTTCTTGCCATGACTTCAACGTTCTATTTCTGTTAATTTCCTACTGTTGTTGTGTTATTTCCTGAGTATTGTTATTTTCCTCACGTTGAAGAAAAGGAGACTGGATATTGTTGTCCAATTCTGCGTTATGCCAGTCAGTGTACATTTGTTGATAAATCTCACGTTATTGGTTTTTTGGTTGTTATTTACACGAGGAGACAATATGGGTCTTATTTCGTTAACGTATCACTATCACAGCGCAGGTTACAAATATATGTGTAAACTGTATATATATATATATATATATATATATATATATATATATATATATATATATATATATATATATATATATATATATATATAAGACAGAAAACGTTGGCGCAAGCAGGCCACAGCATATTGAAAGGACAGGGTGACAAGGAGATAGCCGGTCATCAGGTGATAATACATTTATTGCCGACGCGTTTCGTAACACATAGTTACATCATCAAGGCTAAAAGAGTAACAACACAAATTAAAAACACATGAAACATAACTTTGACTTTAAGAGTCTCAAAAAATATACAAAAAACATACATAAATGAAAGCAATTTAAAAAGCACCTGCTAGACTAAAAAGTTGAAGACTGAGTGATTAGGAGAGAAGGGAGAAGCAGCGAAGAAAGCCGGTTCAACCCAGATACAACTGTACAGTGGAGGTGTGTGAGTTCAACTTGGGCACCAACTGCTTAATAAACAACGACTCTAATATAAGCAGTTCGTGTAAACGGCTTGTTTGGCCCGCCCAAGACAGAGAAATCAGTATAATTGATGGCGGTTTTACAAATTTTTGCATGATTTCTGATATTTGAAAATTCTGGATTGGACACTCTGCAGCCAGTACGATGACTTACACCATTATGTGAATCAGCTCTGACTTTTAGCAATCGTTTAGTCGAACACACGTAAGTCCCCAATCACATCTGGGGCAAGTATATTTATATACGACTGAAGATTGCAATGTTGGCAGAGTCTGTCTTTAATTTGAAAAGTGATCTTATTGTAAGGGGATTTTTGGAATTAAAATAACTTGCAACATATTATAGTGTTTTTCAATTGCAGACTTGAGATTCCTTCTAAATTTGTCGTCTTGGATGTATGGAATACTGGCATATAGTTTCTTTCGTGGAACAGTGCTTATGGAAGGGAGTCCGATAGTTTCTTATTTAGAAAATTCTTTGCAATGGTTTGGAAGAAAAACATGTGAGGGAAACCAGTTATCGGAAAAAATATTTATAAAAAGGAACAATATTTCTTTATGATACAAATCCCAGGAAGAGGTTAGTGTAAGCTCGATGGAGCAAGGTAAAAATTGAAGTTAAGTTTAAAATTATAAAAACAAGCACTATAAAAGTTTGAACCCAGACCGGAGAACGTCTTTTTCTAAAAATGGAAGTGTTAAAACTATCACCTCTTCGAAAAACCAAAACATCCAAAAATGGTAATCGATCATTTTCCTCTCTCTCTAATGTAAACTTAATATTAGGATGTAATTCATTTGATGTACGAGAGAAATTGATCAGCATGGAAAGCTGATTTAAAAAGAACAAATGTGTCATCGACAAACCGTTTATACACAAGAGGATAAAAAACCAAGGGGGCAATTTTCCAACATGTTCCTCCTCCAGGGGAGCACATGAAAATGTTGGAAAACGTGGGACCGAGAGGTGATCCCCATTGCCATTCCGTCAACCTGTTTATAAAGATGATCATTAAAAATAAAGGCAGTGTCCAGCACTGCTAATTGCAACAATTTTCTTAAAAGACAACGATCATAGTTAAAATAAGTGTCATTAGGTTCAATAAAAATTTTATCTAAAATAACCTCGATTGTTTTCTTCTACTGGGACATTTGTAAATAAAGATTCAACATCGTAACTGGTCATATAAAGTCAGAGTCTTGACATAAAACATATGATTTGAATTCTTCTGAGTTTTTCAAGGTATGTTGATATAAGTAAATGGTTCTAGTAAAGGAACTAGGTATTAGCTAGTTTGTAATTCGGAGCATGAATTGATGACAATATTGGTCTCATTGGGGTTCCTTCTTTGTGTGTAGGTAGACCATAAAGAACTCCAAACGATGTACCTGAACAATATAGATCTTCATAAGTGTCTTTGCTAATGACATTCTTAGTATTAAGTTCTTTTAAAATCTATTGATTTTGTCTTCAACTTTAAATATATGTTTTACATTCAGGTTTACCTATTTTCTGAAACTTGCTTTCGTCCCTCAGAATAGACTCCATTTTATTAATATAATCTTCTTTGTTTCAAGGATGACAGTGCCTTACCCTTATCAGGTTTAGTAATTATCAATTTTTCATTTTTTGCCAGATTTTTCAGAATGTCTAAGTCAGTTTCTTAAAGAAAGGTGTCCAATTAGTCGTCAATTTTCTAAATGCCTGTGAGAATATCCGATAGTTGCGACTGTAATTTACTAATATCAACATTAAAAGGCTGATTTTTTAACCTGTGAAATAATGATTCTAAAGGCAGAAAAAACCTGTTGTAGTTTGGTTTGTAACAAGGCATGCAGAAGTCCAATCCAAGAGATAACAAGAACTCTTCTCGTTTTGACAGTACATGAGAGGAAAGGTTAAATATTGAACTCACACTATGGTTAAAATGAGGAAGGAGAACACCAAGGCTTTGTAATTTTATACTATGGCATCGTTGAATACTGGTAATATGGTCAGAAATGTTTTTTGTTTTTAAACAGAATTTGAAAAAATAATAAAATCAATAAAAGACAGGTGCTTCGAACACGTTGAAATAAAAAATGTTTAGTTACATAAAAGTTTTTTGTATTGATTTCCATGTTTAATAATTTGTTGGTGGCATCAGCATAGAATTCAGTTTGGTACAGAGAGGCGCGATACAGTTTAAATTTAATAAAATTCGGGATAATCTTGTTAAGCTGGCAGTAATGTAAAAAATCCAGGTCCAACTTGGCTTTCTCGAGTTTTTTTCGTAGTAGTCTCCAAAGATCTGCATAGGGGAACAAGACATTTCTGCCGCCATATCGGGTGCGAACTTAATTGGTGAAAATAATGTGTGAATCCTCTGGAACGGACGCGGATCAAGAACAGAAGGACGTAGAACCAATGGTGAACTCCATGTGAGCCACCGGAAGAAGCCTGAGCAGAGCGTCACCAGACACAAGACAGAAAACGTTGGCGCAAGCAGGCCACAGCATATGAAAGGGACAGGGTGACAAGGAGATAGGCCGGTCATCAGGTGATAATACATTTATTGCCGACGCGTTTCGTAACACATAGTTACATCATCAAGGCTAAAAGAGAAACAACACAAATTAAAAAACACATAAACATAACTTTGACTTTAATGAGTCTCAAAAAATATACAAAAAACACATACATAAAATGAAAGCAATTTAAAAAAGCACCTGCTAGACTAAAAAGTTGAAGACTGAGTGATTAGGAAGAGAAGGGAGAAGCAGCGAAGAAAGCCGGTTCAACCCAGATACAACTGTACAGAGGAGGTGTGTGAGTTCAACTTGGGCACCAACTGCTTAATAAACAACGACTCTAATATAAGCAGTTCGTGTAAACGGCTTGTTTGGCCCAAGACAGAGAAATCAGTATAATTGATGGCGGTTTTACAAATTTTTGCATGATTTCTGATATTTGAAAATTCTGGATTGGACACTCTGCAGCCAGTACGATGACTTACACCATTATGTGAATCAGCTCTGACTTTTAGCAATCGTTTAGTCGAACCCACGTAAGTCCCCAAATCACATCTGGGGCAAGTATATTTATATACGACTGAAGATTGCAATGTTGGGCAGAGTCTGTCTTTAAATTTGAAAAGTGATCTTATTGTAAGGGGATTTTTTGGAATTAAAATAACTTGCAACATATTATAGTGTTTTTCAATTGCAGACTTGAGATTCCTTCTAAATTTGTCGTCTTGGATGTATGGAATACTGGCATATAGTTTTCTTTCGTGGAACAGTGCTTATGGAAGGGGAGTCCGATAGTTTCTTATTTTAGAAAATTCTTGCAATGTTTGAAGAAAACATGTGAGGGAAACCAGTTATTTTAACTATGATCGTTGTCTTTTTAAGAAATTGTTGCAATTAGCAGTGCTGGACACTGCCTTTATTTTTAATGATCATCTTTATAAACAGGTTGACGGAATGGCAATGGGATCACCTCTCGGTCCCACGTTTTCCAACATTTTCATGTGCTCCCTGGAGGAGGACATGTTGGAAAATTGCCCCCTTGGTCTTTATCCTCTTGTGTATAAACGGTTTGTCGATGACACATTTGTTCTTTTTAAATCAGCTTTCCATGCTGATCAATTTCTCTCGTACATCAATGAATTACATCCTAATATTAAGTTTACATTAGAGAGAGAGGAAAATGATCGATTACCATTTTTGGATGTTTTGGTTTTTCGAAGAGGTGATAGTTTTAACACTTCCGTTTTTAGAAAAAAGACGTTCTCCGGTCTGGGTTCAAACTTTTATAGTGCTTGTTTTTATAATTTTAAACTTAATTCAATTTTTACCTTGCTCCATCGAGCTTACACTCTAACCTCTTCCTGGATTTGTATCATAAAGAAATATTGTTCCTTTTTAAATATTTTTTTTTTTTTTTCCGTAGGAAATAACTGGTTTCCCTCACATGTTTTCTTCCAAAACATTGCAAGAATTTTCTAAATAAGAAACTATCGGACTCCCCTTCCATAGCACTGTTCCACGAAAGAAACTATATGCCAGTATTCCATACATCCAAGACGACAAATTTAGAAGGAATCTCAAGTCTGCAATTGAAAAAACACTATAATATGTTGCAAGTTATTTTAATTCCAAAAAAAATCCCCTTACAATAAGATCACTTTTCAAATTTAAAGACAGACTCTGCCCAACATTGCAATCTTCAGTCGTATATAAATATACTTGCCCCAGATGTGATTTGGGGACTTACGTGGTTCGACTAAACGATTGCTAAAAGTCAGAGCTGATTCACATAATGGTGTAAGTCATCGTACTGGCTGCAGAGTGTCCAATCCAGAATTTTCAAATATCAGAAATCATGCAAAAATTTGTAAAACCGCCATCAATTATACTGATTTATCTCTGTCTTGGGCCAAACAAGCCGTTTACACGAAACTGCTTATACTAGAGTCGTTGTTTTATTAAGCGAGTTGGTGCCCAAGTTGAACTCACACACCTCCTCTGTACAGTTGTATCTGGGTTGAACCGGCTTTCTTCGCTGCTTCTCCCTTCTCTCCTAATCACTCAGTCTTCAACTTTTTAGTCTAGCAGGTGCTTTTAAATTGCTTTCATTTTATGTATGTTTTTTGTATATTTTTTGAGACTCTTAAAGTCAAAGTTATGTTTCATGTGTTTTTTAATTTGTGTTGTTTCTCTTTTAGCCTGATGATGTAACTATGTGTTACGAAACGCGTCGGCAATAAATGTATTATCACCTGATGACCGGCTATCTCCTTGTCACCCTGTCTTTCATATATATATATATATATATATATATATATATATATATATATAATGTGTGGTGTGTGTGTGTATTATACTATATCAATATATATTATTATATATATATATATATAATATTCTATATATATATGTATATATGTGTGTGTGTGTGTGTGTGTGTGTGTGTGTGTGTGTGGGTGTGTGTTGTGTACATGTGAGTTTGTGCAAGGAAGTGAAGTATGAGTACATGTCATAAAACGCGCTACAAAAGATATTACTCCATCCATCTGGATTTTTGCACTAATTAGACATATCTTTTCGAATCACACCCTTATCAGTCGTCCCTCCCTCCACCTGTAAATGACGTTAGTCCCCAGAAATTCAGAAGTTTGCCCCCTCTGCTAAATTTTGTATAACTACTTTTCCTGACGCCTTTTATCCTCTCCTGCTAGCAGGAAGACGCAATTTCCTTTTCGCAAATTACATTAAGAACGTTGACCATTCTTCGCTTTCTGGAGAAGTCATAACTCTCTCCTGTACAGTTTATTGTTTCTTCCCCTTTCCTTCGTTTTAGTGCTTTATCAGTCCGCTTTCCTTTTTATTAGTTCGTATTTCTGATGCTATATTCTTTTTTCTTTTTTTTTCTTCTTTTGCACTGCACTGCGCCTTTTTGTGTGCGTTATCTCTCAGCTGCACTGTGTTGTGCTTTTGTTTTTCGTTCCTCTCACGAATGAGAATCAGTACAAGATTATATTCTTATTTTTTGCATAAAATATCAGTTTTAAATGATCAAGACAAACTTATTTGATCTATATTCATTTGATTTGATTTAGCGTCCTTGGTTCTTTATTATGTAGAAGGCATTGACGACAAAGAATAGCACATATAATTGTGTCAAAAACTTACAAATGAAGTTCATATGCTGTGTGTTGTGTATGAGAGAGTGCACGTTCACGCAACCATGAGTACGGATATGTATAATTAGGATAGAAATACCATGAATTTCAAAGTGTTAAAGAGACTGTCTTTCAGTGGGAGCATAACACCAACGAGAAATCATTAGTAACTTCCCTTATACTGCAATGACAGTAAAGTCCGGTCAATGAATGTCTTTATGCCTTGACATTTCCCCGTCAGTTCCTGACATTTCAAGATCGCAATGTCTTAGCAATGCCCTCAGATCAGCCGCGTTAAAAACGATGACCACTCGTCAGTTCCCAGGAGTCAAAACCACACAAGCAGTGCTGAATTTTACGGGTTCTTTTCGCGAATTCTGCGTATTCTCGAACTGTAACCGAGTACCGGGACCTTCCGTGGAAAAAAACTGGACGCCATATCTCAAAAAATAACCATAGAATCTTCTTGAAAATAATCTCATTGTTTCCCACACCCACATTATCATATTTAAGAGTTTTATTTCTAACAAACTTAAGCCAACCAAACTTTACGTAGAAGCATTACAAACAACCGGGGCTGGTGCTATACATCTCGGGAATTTGCCTCGCGGCTCTGCAAAGAATGTCGCAGTGGACAGCAATAAAAAGTAGCATAAAGTTTCCTCGACCACTCCTTTCATCCATAGCTTGCATAAAGGGAATGCCTCAGTGGCGTGATTGGTATGGTCTTGGCCTGCCACCTCGATTGCCGCGAGTTCGATTCTGGGCATTCCACTGAGGGGTTAGAGATGTGTATTTCTGGTGTTAGAAGTTTACTCTCGATGTGGTTCGGAAGTCACGTATAGCCGTTGGTCCCGTTGCTGAATAACCGCTGGTTCCACGCAACGTAAAAACTCCATAAAAACAAAACATACTGTACAGGGTTACATTTTCAATGGCCTGCAGTTTAGGTTCTTTTCTTTATTTTAAACGTGAGGGACGTTATTTTACGTGAAGTCAATACGAGCAATACTAGGAAACGAGTAGATGCCTATCCATTCATAACCATCGTATTGCTAATTTTCTTATATCGAAATTTTGCAAGTCTTCCATACTCTCTTTATCTGTAACATTCTAAATTAAAAAGACCATCTAGCCTCTCGACACGTCAAATGCAACTTTACCGGCTGTAACTTTTCACTGCAAGAGAATAAACCCCTTTCTCGAGACAGAGTGCATTTTAAGAATATTGCTGTACATCAGTGTTATATTTAGGTGAAGGCTTTAATTTTACTGGGATCTGTGATTCTGTAAAGGAGCGGTCTGTGTTAATGACAAAGCCCTAAAAATATCTGAAATAACTATCAAAACCTATCTTTACCGTTAGAAAAATTATGTCGGTATCGAATTTCTCAGCATCCCGAAGCCCCTTTTGTATATAGGTTTCTGAGCAGACACAAAAGGAAGGCAAACAAACTGGGCTATATAACATTGATTTTTAATCTGGAATTCACTTTCACTGTTGCGAAACTAACTGGATGAGCTAACAATGAATTCGCCATATTATTGACACCCTTAATGAGTCTGAAGAATTGAAGGCCTCCTGTGGATAAACAATAAACCTTTATATTTTCTATAAAATACGTACGATATTCGTTTCAAGTGTTGGCGGCGAGACAGGAAAAAGGAGTGATTGTTCGGAGACAGAAAATGCTCATTACCGAGGGATCCCTCCTCACCCTTGAGGAGTAAATGAGAAGAAAAGAGAGCGACTTGTCCCAAAGAATTATTAAAGGGATAAGTAGCGCTTCCACGTATGAGTGGCTGTCGAATTCTAAATTGTGCTGATTCTTTGTTCATTTATCCCATACTTTTTCATTTATCTATTCATTTGCCCATTTATTATTAATTCATTCATATATCCATTTTTTTTATTATCTTTCCATCTCTCATTATCGATATTCAAGAAAGTTCCTTCCTATCTTAACCCTAATATCGTAGATAGTTTTTTTTTTTCTCTCGCTCTCTCTTTATATAAATATGAATATATAAATAAAGGTATAAGCCACGAAAGAAAGTGAAACACTGGAGTAGTTCAAAGGTCTTTCGACTCACGTGAGTCGAAAGATCTTGCGGCTACTCCAGTGCTTCACTTTCCTTCGTGGCTTATACCTTTATTTATGCATTTATCACGTTACAAACTTTCGTGATTCGGTTATACACACACACACACACACACACACACACACACACATATATATATATACATATATATATATATATATATATATATATATATATATATATATATATATATATATATATATATGTGTGTGTGTGTGTGTGTGTGTGTGTGTGTGTGTGTGTGTGTATAATCACATATATATGTTTTTTTTAGATATGCGTGCATACACATGATAAGAACCAATGCATATTCTATTTTGAAGGTAGTTTTGTCAAAAGTGAGATTATGATGTTTTCGGGTAAAACCTGTAAAAGAGACATTACTCTTTCTTTCTCCTTTCCAAAGTTCGAAATTAACGCATTGTTTGCTTTTCCTTTTTCAATCCCTTTTCCAAATATGGTTTAATCGAACAGCGCGAAAAAAAATTCATTTGAAGCCCATTTCTTTTCCAGTAGTAATGTACCGGTAGCGTCCCGGCAAAAAAAAATTGGAAAAAAATAAAAAGTACAACATGTCCATACTAAGAATTCCACGGCTCCCGGAAACAAATGAAGAGCATTTCATACAGGAATTTTATCTCTCGCACATATTTTTTAGAAATTCATGGAAAACTCCCACATAAATAACTGTTGAACTGGGGAGGTGAAAAAAAAGTAAGCGGTTGACAGTTTTGGTTTTTCAATCGATAAAATGAGCGGGAATAAAGGAAAAAAAGATATTATTATTGTTACTATTATCTTTCTTCACATTATGGAAGCTTTCTCATGTTACAAGCCATAAAACATTTTAGCGCGTTAAAGAAGCTTCTACAAAATGCACTGTTCAATATGAAAAAGAGGGCAACTGAGTAACTGAGGCGAGATAAATTATTTATATTTCCACCTGTTGCAGAAAGTGACAAGTGAAACAGATAAGCATATACAAGCACCGAATAAATCTTATTGATTTATACCAAAAAGATAGCCTAAAGTGTTCCAAGTTTATACTGAAATTCCGAAACTGGACGAATTATCATAAACGAAATGGAAATAGAAGACGAAAATTGACGCAGAGAGAGACCTTACCTTACCTTACAGACCTTACATCTTGTTCGGGTTGCCCCAGGTCCCTCAGTGTGAGGCACCTCTAATGTCTACCAGAGAGTTGCTAGTACATCTTCCGGTATATTTTGCATCTTCCAATCTTGGATGGTCTGGGATGCAGTTTAGATATTTGTCGAGCTTATTCTTAAACACATCTACGCTCACTCCTGATATATTCCTCAGATGAGCTGGCAACGCATTGAATAGACGCTGCATTATCGATGCTGGTGCGTAGTGGATTAATGTCCTGTGTGCTTTCCTTATTTTTCCTGGTATAGTTTTGGGCACTATTAATCTACCTCTGCTTGCTCTTTCTGATATTTTTTAGTTCCATGATATTTTCTGCTATTCCTTCTATCTGTTTCCTATGCCTGATTATCATGTAGCGTTCTCTTCTCCTTTCTAGACTATATAATTTTAAGAATTGTAGTCTTCCCAGTAGTCTAGGTCTTTAACTTCTTCTATTCTAGCTGTAAAGGACCTTTGTACACTCTCTATTTGTGCAATATCCTTTTGATAGTGTGGGTACCATATCATATTGCAATATTCAAGTGGACTACGAACATATGTTTTATAAAGCATAATCATGTGTTCAGCTTTCTTGTTTTGAGTGCCGTACAACATTCCCATTTTTGCTTTACATTTTTGCCAACAGAGTTGCTATTTGATCATTGCATAACATGTTCCTATTCATCATCACACCAAGGTCTTTAACTGCTTCCTTATTTGTGATGGTGGCTCATTATTAGGTCCTTATATGCATATAGCTTTCTTTCTCTGTCTCCATAATTTATTGATTCAAATTTATCAGAGTTAAATACCATCCTATTTACCTCTGCCCAATCATATACTTTGTTAAGGTCTCTTTGTAGAGCGTTCCTATCTTCATCACAAGTAATTTCTCTACTTATTCTTGTGTCATCTGCGAAACTACTCACTACCGAATCCTTCACATTATTGTCTATGTCTTCAATCATAATAACAAACAGTATTGCAGCTAACACCGTACCTTGCGGCACACCGGATATTACCTTGACTTCATCCGATTTCTCGTCGTTTGCAATAACTATCTGTTTTCTGTTGTGTAAAAATTCTTTTAACCATCTTCCTACTTTATCCACGATATTGTGTTTTCTCAATTTTCTTCGCTAATATAGTTATGGTTCTACTTTATCAAAAGCTTTTGCAAAGTCTAAATAAACCACATCTGTTTCATTTCCCGCTTTTCATATTTTTTGAATATGTTCTCACGGTGGACTAACAGTTGGGTTTGTGTACTTTTTCCGGGTACGAAACCCATTGTTGTCCTTTATTAAACAAATTATTTTTTATTTTTTATTAAATGTTTCATAATATTTTTCTTCATTACCCTTTCATACACTTTCATAATATGTGATGTTAAGACTCACAGGCCTATAATTACTTGCCTCTAGTCTTGATCCACTTTTGAAGTAGGGGTAATATATGCTAATTTGTGCTCATCATAAATCTTGCCCGTATCTACACTTTGTCTTAATAATATTGCAAGTGGCTTTGCGATAGAATGAACTACTTTCTTTAACAAAATAGCAGGAATTCCATCAGGCCCTGCAGCAGCTCCATTTTTTAATTTCATTAATAGCCTGCACAATACAGCTTCATTAATATCTATGTCAGCTAAATATTCACTATTTTCATCCCTTACTTCTATATCATTATCTTCATTATCTATTCTAGGGGTGAATTCTCTCTTTATATCCGTTCTGCCAGTATGTTGCAAATTTCCTTTTTTTCATTTCGTTAATCTCCCTTCAATTCTCAGAGGGCCTATTTCATTCTTCTTTTATTCATCTTCTTCGCATATGAGTATAATAGCTGGGGTTTTGCTTGATATTTAATAGGGTTTTTTCTTCCAAGTCCCGTTTTTCATTTCTTTTGATTGTATAATCTTTTGTTCTGCATTTTCTATCTACTTTTTAGTTCTATAACTTTCCATGCATTTTTTTCTTTTGCAAGACCTTTTTTCCACTTTCTGATTTTCTGGAACAAGATCCTTCTGTCTCTTGGTATGCATGAATGATGTTTCTTTTCTTCTTCGGTATATATTTTTCCACTATTTTCTCCAATATTTTATATAATATCTCCGTATTTACCCTTATGTCATCACTTACGAAAATGTTATCCCAATCTTTGTTTAATCTTCATTAATTTCTGACCATTATTATTTTTACTGTAGAAGTTGTGATTTTCCATATCCTTCCCACTTTTTCATTTCTTGCTTATCTCTATTTTCACTTGCTTTGGAATGAACTGTTAATTCTGACATTATGGTCTGAAATATTCGCATTATAAACTATTATTTCTTTAACATAATTCATCTCGTTCACAAATACTAGGTCTAAAGTATTTTCCTTCTTGTTGGCAGGTGATTTATTTGTTGAATGTTGTATTCTAGTAGCATATCTAATAGCTTTTCAAATTGCCTCTTATCTTCTGCACTACTATTACTCTCTTTTTTATATGTATAAGTACAACCACAATATCCTATTCGTTCTTTCCATTCTACGAAAGGAAAGTTGAAGTCACCAGATAGGAGAATAGTTCCAGTCCTTGTGATTTCTACATATATCATCCAATTTTTCAATTATTAAGTCAAACTCTTTAGTATTAGGAGGTCTATATTTACTATGTTCATCAATTTTTCAGATTCAAATTCTACCGCTATTAGTTCACATTCTGAGTTACTATATTTCTCATATATTTTTTCCTTGTTTTTTGTCTTTCCCATATATTGCGGTTCCCCCTTGATTCCTATTTTTTCTATCTGATCTATAAGTTTGGAACCCTTTTATTTGATCATCATTCCCAGTCTCTTGGGCAATAACCAGGTTTTCACTTATATTCATTATATCTATTTTCTTTTCATTTTGGGTTAGTTCTTCTAAGTACTCTATTTTTTCTTTTTGAGTTACTCGTAACTAAAACCCTGCGCATTCATCACTATGATGGTTTGCGTGTTTTCTCCTTCATTTAATACTGGTAGTAATAAGGATTTTTCCAAAATGTCTCTTTCCTGTTCTGGTATGTTGTTTCTTTTTTTTCATTTCCAGAAAATTCTGACATTAAAAAATCCCCCTTTTCCAATTTTCCATATTTGATCTTCCTTCATCATAATTATTCATTTTGTGTCTGAATCTGCAATTTTCTCCGTTTCTGCAATATCCTCTTGCATAATAAATACAGTTATTATCTCTTGAGTAGAATTTCGGAGCTGATGCTTTGAAATTTTTTGCTGACACCTCTGCATATCTCATTGGTGGTTTGCTTTTCTCTTTTACCTGATATTCTTGATTTCTCTCTTTATTTGTTTCTTTCTTATTTTGGATTTTATTACTTGGTTGGTTATTTATTTGATTATGATTCATGGCTACAGGGTGCATATATTTGCATTTTTGTCGAACTTACATCCTTTTCCTTCTTATAGGTTTTTACATATTTTTTGATGCAGATCTCTGCAATCATCCCATATCCATCTAAGTATGCACATTTACCATATATTTCATAGTTTTGACATAGAGAGAGAGAGAGAGAGAGAGAGAGAGAGATAGAGAGAGAGAGAGAAAGAGGAGAGAGAGGAGAGAGAGAGAGAGAGAGAGAGGAGAGAGAGAGAGAGAGAGAGAGAAATATCCTTAATGGATAAACGATCATAGTTACTATTAGATTTAGACCGAGAGGTTCAGCTGTTTTATGAGCGTCTGAAGATTATTGCAAAGAATTTTATAAACTTCTTCACTCAGAGACAGAGTATATATTATATATATATATATATATATATATATATATATATATATATATATATATGTATATATAATTTGATAGTTATCTTCGCTAACTATATCCATCAATTCAAGTAATTCTATAAAATTCAAGTTCATAGAATATGAGCGAAAGTTGAATGCAGCACCACTGCATACTTAAATGTCTTTCTGGCCTCTTAAACAAAAGGATAGCTGTTCGACGCTGCATCAGAACAGGCGAGAGCAGAAGGCATACGACGCCATGGAAGTTGCTCTTAACTGAAAATGTCAGGTACAGATTGGAGAACAGAATAAAAAGTAAGAAACAAGTGCTCTGTTCTCGATGTTGACGCATTCCTCTATACTTAGTAGTTCTCTCCCTCCTTCCTTTCGTGTTGTGTATAGTCTATCCGTGTTTGCTCTTGGGTGTAGTGCTTTGTGTATTGTCATTTGTTTCCTGGTTTTTCTGATCTATGCTGCGTAGTTCTGCCTTCGTCCATTTGACTATTCCTGCGCTGTATCTGATTACTGGCACTGCCCATGTGTTTATGGCTTTTATCATATTTCCGGCGTTGAGTTTTGACTTGAGTATCGCCTTGAGTCTCTGCATATACTCTTTCCTGATCATGTCCTTCATCTCTTGGTGTTTTATATCCCCTCCATCCATTATTCCCAGGTATTTGTATCCAGCCTCATCTATGTGTTTGGTGTGGCTCCCATCTGGTAGCTTTTTCCCTTCAGTTCTCGTTACTTTGCCTTTTTGTATGTTGACTAAGGCGCATTTTTCTATTCCAAACTCCACCCTGATGGCCCCATACAGCTTGATGTCGTCCATGATCATCAGATGGTTGATTCTGTTGCCTCTTTTCTTGAGTTGGTACCCGGCATCCATTTTCTGTAGTACTTTTGTCATGGGAATCATGGCTACTACGAAGAGTAGTGGGGACAGTGAGTCGCCCTGGAAGATCCCTCTCCTGATATTAACCTCTGCTAGTCTTATTCCAGAGCTTGTAAGTATTTTATTCCAGTTGCGCATTGTATTTTTGAGGAAGCTGATGGTGTTTTCCTCTGCCCCATATATTTTCAGTCATTCTATTAGCCATATGTATGGTACCATGTCGAAGGCTTTCTTATAGTCTATCCATACCATGCCTAAGTTGGTTTTCCTTCTTCTACTGTTCTTCATTACCATTTTGTCTATTAGGAGCTGGTCTTTTGTGCCCCTACACTTCCTTCTGCAGCCTTTCTGTTGGTGGGGGATGGTGTTTGTCTCCTCTAGGTAGCTGTATAGCCTTTTACTGATAATACCTGTTGGTAACTTCCACATTATTTGTAGGCAGGTGATAGGCCTGTAGTTACTGGCTACATTTCCCTTACTCTTGTCTTTTTGTACTAAGGATGTTCTTCCTGTGGTCATACATTTGGGTGCATGGTGATTTGAGATACAATTCTGGAGTTGTTCTGCTATTCGTGGGTGTAGGGCCTTGAAGTTTTTGAGCCAGTATCCATGGACTTCATCGGGACCTGGGGCTTTCCAGTTTGGCCTTTTTTTTCAGTTGTTGTCTGACTGTGTCTGTCGTGATCTCTGTGAATCTTTGTTTTGTTCTCCCAGTTTCTTCTTCCTTGACTTCCTGGAGCCATGTTGCATGTTTGTTGTGTGATACCGCATTGCTCCATATGTTTTCCCATAGTCTCTTACTTGGTTCGGCTTCAGGAATATCTTGGTGGTTGTCTTCCCCTCTTAGTTGGCTGTATAGTCTTTTCTGGTTGGTTCCGAATAGTTTGTTCTGTTGGTATCCCTTATTCCTGTTCATGTACCGCTGGATCTTATGTGCTTTTACATCTTCTATTGTGTTGTTTAGTCCCCTCTCTTGTACTTTGTATTTCTCGTTGAGTTCCTCCCTTGTTTTCTTGCTTCTTAGCCTTTTTTCTGCCATCTCTTTCAGTTTACTTAAGTCAGATCTCATCACCATGATTTGCTTTTCCAGGCGCCATTTCCACGGAGGTTGCTGTTTTGGTTTCTGTTGGGTTGGTTGTGCTGGTGGTGTTGGTGTTCGAATCCCCATCAGTTCTGCTACTAATCTTGCTCCTGCATATGCCAAGTTATTTGTTTCTGTGATACTGTTGTTGTGTATTATGCCCATTATTTCATTGACCTCACTTGTTTTCTCCCTTAATTTCTTGGTGTTATACGCTTTCATGGAGGGGATCTTTGTTCTCTCTGTATCTGGCCCCATCCATTGTGTAACCTTTTCTACCCATTCCGTCCTATCTGTTACTTCGCCGGTGTTTCTTTGTGTGTCGTTGTTTGATACCTCATCATCCCTGTCGTCTTCTGTGGCATCATCTCTCAGTTCGTCTTCGTGTAATTCGTTGTCGTGTGCATTTCCCTTTCCAGTTCTTCTTTTTCTGTTGGGGAGAGCCGGCTCTTTTTCTTAATGTTCCTTACTTGGTCTGCCAGCCTCTGCTCTGTTTGGGGGGTGTTATTCCTCTCATTCCAGATGCTGACCAACCTTCTCCTATATCCTCTCTCCGTCGGGTTGCTTCTAATGTAGCCTCTCCATATTTCCATATTTTCTTCTCTTGTCCACTTCTTCCTTTGGTTTGCTTCTGTAGCTCCAATCTCAGGCTGCTGGTTACTGACGTTGTGGTGGTCAGTTGCTGGATGACGACCTCCAAGTACCTGACCGTCTTCCCCTTCAATTGGGTTGAATACCTGGCTGCCGGACGAAGCTCCTCTGTAGCCAGAGGTTCCATTTACTTCGGTGTCGTTTATTCCTTCATTTCTTAACATCATTCCTGAGTTTTGCTATTTAACCCATAGCTGGACCCTACCCCATCAGGGATAGGTACTCATTTAAAGCTGAGTAGACTGAGGAAATTATGGTAAAGATCCTTTCCCAAGGAATCAACGCCGAGGAGAGCGGTCACCCATCCAACGACTGACCAGCCCCAATGTTGCTTAACCAGTCCATTGACGACCTAACCCACTCTGCCACGGCACCACATATTATTATTATTATTATTATTATTATTTCGGAAGGAGACCCTCTCGTAGACATGTTTTGTTAAAAATGACTGCTGCTTTAGCACTATTAATCTTATAAAGAGTCTTCTCTATCTTTCTGATGACGGCTTTCTCGTTGTTTGCGGTTAGATGGCGAGCAATGCAACCACCAAAGGGCATGGTAAAATTCGGTTGAGTCATTTGATTTATTATTGCTTATACAATTCTCTCTCTCTCTCTCTCTCTCTCAAACGCGACGTTTCCTCCTGATCGACAGGGCATTATCAAGCGATAACTGCTGAGGGACTGAATTCCAGTGTTGTTGTTGTTTAAGATTAAGCTGGCCTTGTGCCAGCACGGGCTCTTGCTCACAGAGCAGCCCGTAAAATTCCAGTGGCGAGTCCTTCTCCTTTTATCGTGGTGTTGCAAGCTCTTCAGTACGGTCAGAGCACTACTCCGGCAGGTCGAGTTTTTATTGGTTCCCGGGAAGGTGATTCATACGGCGGGCGTTGACGAGTCTTGCAGACCTTCTCGGGTAGGGGGTATCACCGGGAGCCTCTTGATTGGCTTCTACCTGCGTGATGTCACCCCTGGTATTATTCTAATGTCCGGTGTTCGTTCCATGCGCGCTGGTACTTTCGTTAGGGGGGAGGGGTGTGGTTTATTATTTGGCATATGATCGCATGCCCTTGCTGTCATCAACCAAAGTTATTGGCATTGGGCCTACCCTTTTACTGAAAAGTACAACTCCAAGGCAGCAGTTGCTACAGTTATTGGCGGTGGGCCTAGCCTTTTACTAAAACGTAATACTGCAAGGCAGCAGCTGTCCTTTTAGTCGTCTTTTACGACACGCAGTACCTACGGTGGTAGCATTCTTACAGCCCTACCGCAGGATAAATAATAATAATAATAATAATAATAATAATAATAATAATAATAATAATAATAATAATAATAATAATAATAATAATAATAATAATAATAAGAGTTGAAGAGAAAGAGAGGGAAAAAAAATGGATAAGTATCAAGATCTGAAAATGAAAATAAGAAGGATATGGGATATGCCAGTGGAAATCGTACCATAATCATAGGAGCACTAGGCACGATCCCAAGATCCCTGAAAAGGAATCTGGAAAAACTAGAGGCTGAAGTAGCTCCGGGCCTCATGCAGAAGAGTGTGATCCTAGAAACGGCACACATAGTAAGAAAAGTGATGGACTCCTAAGGAGGCAGGATGCAACCCGGAACCCCACACTATAAATACCACCCAGTCGAATTGGAGGACTGTGATAGAGCAAAAAAAAAAAAAAAAAAAAAAAAAAAAAAAAAAAAAAAAAAAAAAAAAAATAAAAATAATAATAAACATAATTAAGATTAATAACTTAGCGTAAGCAGAAGATCCTCTTGTTAGCATGTGATATTGAAAGTGATAGTTGCATCAGCTGCATTAAATTTATGAAGTTTTCCCTTTTTCTGATAATTAATTTGTCAGGGTTCTGCAGTATAATAATAAATATATTTTATTCCACTGTCCCTTGGTACTTTCGGTGGCTTACTGTCATGTCGTACTTTCATGTAAATTCCTCTCATCAAACCTTGAGTTATCTACGATCCACTGCCATAGAAGTGTCCATGTCTATAAATAAATTCTCGAATTCTATGGTAAGTTTCTTTTACTTAAAAAAAAAAAAACGAAAAGAATACTGATAATAGTGATGATTATACTATTGCTATTAATACCTATATTTTTGTATTACTGACTTATTTACATTTATTGTGACCTTCTGTTTTGCACATTCTTCATGGGGTTCGCAATATCAAGCATACGTAGATTATTAAGTAGTCCTCACATCGTGTCTTGGCTCCACCCTAATCAACTTCCATCCTCACTAACCCCTGTTGAACATCCTCATCCATGGTATGCATATCGCGGCCTTAGCTTTTTAAAAATTGAAGTTAGGCATTGATGTATTTTCTTTCTTTGTTTTTGTTTTGTGCTCTTAAACCAATATTAATATTAATGATACTTCTACGCCACATCCCTTTTATCAGGGATACTGATAGTATGTTCATGTAACGTTCAATATACGTTAATATCACGTTCTATTTCAGGGCTCTTATAATTTCCTTTTTATGACTAAAGGAAGATTTTAATGGCATCACTTTGGAACAGCAATAATTATGATATTTTCATTTCTATTTCATCCCTAAATGACAACACTGTTCCTGACTATTCAGATTCTTGGGTTTGATCAGTATCTCGGTCATTTCAGAAAGTTATTTGAAGAAAAATGGTCAGCGCTCTTCTTTTCTTCTTCTTTTTGCTGGACGTCTTCCTTTACTCAGCTATCTCAGTCATTGGTACAAGGATTCGATGCCTTGCATGGGAAAACCTGTCTCGATTATTGCACTCTGCAATGCCCCAGAGGGTGGTGTCTACATACTTTGCCATTTGACGTTTAATAATTTCTTTTGGGAGAGAAATACAAATTGCCCACTCAAATCCCTTTTTCGGGGAGAATATAGGATTGTGATACAAATAAAAATTTATTTACTCATAGAGAGATATACACTAAGCATGAGATGTATTATTTGATATCCATCACATGACAAGTAGGAAATTGACGCTCATTAACGCGTTCCCAAACAGGAGCTCTCTCGTAAGTACTACTGACTTGAACAAGCAACATGAGAGACAACGGGCATTGTGATCGTGGTGTATTTGTTCAAATCCCATTATGTGAACGATACTAGCAACAGTTGATTTGTCAAGAGCACAGCTGCAACGGGATTAGTACACACCGCATTGTAACTAAGCAAGTCTGCTTTCAACCTATCTTGTTCTGATTTGAAATTTAATAGTATCCTCTTCTGGGACAAGTGCTATGCATATAGTATAAAATAATATATACATTTACTAAAAAATATGTGTATATAAATACATATATAAATATTCTGTACGTATATGTATACATAATATACACACACACATGCATATATATATATATATATATATATATGCATATATATATATACTATATATATATAATATATATATATATATATATATATATATATATATATATATATATGTATATATATATATATATATATATATATATTATATATATATATATATATATAATATATATATATTGGTAAATCCTGACCACCAGATTGTATCACGTATTGTAACAATATTAGTGCTTGTGCTCTTTCAGAGTTTAGCACCACAAAAATGAAAATTAATTATCTCCCCGAGTTCCTTCCTTCCTACTTGGGTGTTTCGCAACGGTCACTAGCCATGGTTATTTGATTGTTTTTCTCATATATAGAATTTTTATGTTAAATTTAGCCATACTTGAAAAATAATTGTAATTTCTTGACATTTTTCCCAAGAAGTTTCAATTCTTTATGTAATTTTGATAATAAAACATCAATCGTTCGACACTTGAAACAGAAAAAGCAAGAGAGAAAGAGAGAGAGAGAACGAGAGCGGTGAGTGACGAAAGCAAAAGCGTCATCATACCGAATCCCAGGTCGTGTCCCCTGTGCCAGGTAAGCGAGTGTAAGCAGTTGTACTAAAAGTACATCTTTCCTATCTTGTGCAAAACGTGAGACAAATGAAGAAATATAAACATATTACTAGTTTTCTCAGCTGCAGACGAAAATATGAGACACTGAGCGAACCGCCTACCTCCCGGTATCAGCCAATCAGAGGCCGCCAAACAAACTTCTCGTAGGATTTAGGGGTTACCCAAGAATCTACCTTAAGTGAATCAGCTATAGTTCTCATCGCTATGAATATATACATATTTCTAGTAAATGCATATTTAAATTTTATATGATCGCAAGATTCTATTCTATAGAGAAACTTCTTTATCATGCAGAAATAAAATTCGTTAAAAAATCTATATAAAATAAGAAAAATAGATGTTACTCGTTATTAGATATGCCTAGTAGCAGATAGGCCTATGGGTTACTGATTATGCCAAGCTCGTCGTTTAACATGTCGCTGTGATGCATAAGGACACCTGCATATTCGC
This sequence comes from Macrobrachium nipponense, assembly GCF_015104395.2. Classification (NCBI taxonomy): domain Eukaryota; kingdom Metazoa; phylum Arthropoda; class Malacostraca; order Decapoda; family Palaemonidae; genus Macrobrachium; species Macrobrachium nipponense. The sequence goes on along the minus strand of NC_087201.1, from coordinate 152,928,220 downwards.
AATCATTAGAACATTTTTTTGCGGATGGGGGCCTATAGCCTGCTGTCTATGACATCAGTGTTTTTTTTTTATTTTTTTTTTATTTAAGAGAGGGAGAGAGAGGCAAAGGCAGCGTCAGAGTAGTTTTTAAAAAAAATGCATATTATCCAACGTCTCACTTAATGAGAGCATTTCAGGATGACGTAAACAAACCTTAGAAACCAACTTCTATTACTTGATTTAAAGTGAAATTGGTTGTATTTCCTTAGAATTGCAACAAATCCCGGTATAATTTCTTTTCCTCAGACTATAGGTCTCATAGATTAGTAACAGAGGGAAAATCACATTTGGTAGCTTACTAGGCTATATCTGTGCCCTCAAGTTACTACGTTTTATTTAAACCCTAGTCTAAGTACAGGTGAAGTGCCATTATCAAAAAATAACATCTCTAAGAAAAAAATAACCTCTACTTAGAAAAGAAAGAAATTTCAATGTTGGTTTTTTCTGTCGTCGGGTTTTTTTTTTCCTTTTTTTTACAAAACGCTGAGCATGGCGAGAAAAGATCGTATTTGGCTAGACGACTTTCCAAACTTTCTCTTAACAGTGCTCCCGGAAATGCCAAAGTAAAATTAAACATGGTAAGCAAAATATAATTCGTTAACACAAATGTGATAGCGCCTTCACAGTGATGCTGATGATTTTTCCCGCGTGTGTTCAATAATACTTGGCGGTAGGTAGGTAGGAAAGCCTACAACAGTCAGGCATGAGGACAATAGTCCGGTATATATATAATTGTGTGTGTGTGTGTTTGTAAGGAGAATAAATCAAATTATTCACTTTTATGTATATATTAGTAATTGTTCGACAAAAATCAAGATTTGAGCATATTATTTACAATGAATAATTTCATTTTTTTCTTTAAAGGAGGATAAATAGATGTCGATTTACACGTATACAGATTGCTGATCGTTCAATAACATTGTAGTGAAATAATAAATGTAACCCTGGATAACAGCAATAAAACAACATATTCTTTAAATTATATATTAAAAAAACAGTGTGCTGCCTTAGTGTTTCGCTAAACCGTTTATTTATTTATTTATTTTTTTTTATTTTATGTGGCCGCCAGAGGTCACTTGCTCGGAAGGGAGATTATCACTCTATGGAACCACTCTCTACAATCACAATGTGAAAGAAAAGTCAAACAGTGTCCAAGCTGTCAGAAGTAATTCATAAAGAACCCAACTCTATCGTAGCAAAAATATTGTTGCGCAATAATTTGGTAAAAATGTAGCGTAATAGTATATTTTTCAATTGAACGTCGCCGCTACCAGAAAATACCGAAGATGTTTACTCGGAATCAGTGATCGTAAGTCGCAATGAAAATTATGGGGGCCTAAACAAAACAGATAGGAAACAATAGTTCACTGGAACGACCTTCTTTCGGGTTATCAGAATTTTCCCGCTGTCATATTTATCCCAGTAAATGGCCTGGCCATTAACAAAGTAAATTATACGTCGACTTACTACAGGGAGTGCATGCAGGTCAAGGATAATGTATAATAACTGCCTCATACTTTTGCATCGGTTCAAAATATTCCGCGCATTTTTAACTTCCCTGAGGATGCAAAAGAGAGGATTTAATGTGGAATTATACTGCTGTTAATGTAGCAACAAATCCTTACCTTTTAGTAGGCGAATTGTGAGTGTCAAATGAGATTATGAGATAACCAAAAGAGTTGGAAGACATAGACCCACTTGGATGAGAACCATGAAAAAGGAGGCGGGAGATCAGTAGCGATACGGGCGATGACGATGATGATGATGATGATAATGATGATGATGATGATGATAATGCAGTATTTTTTTTCACCTCTGATTTTTTTTTTCTGGTAAAACGTAATCTAATTACTACATGATGTATACAGGACTTGGTTTTTTACAAGTTCAGCTTTGAAATTCAAAAAACATCTCTTGGTTAAGAATAAGAGTCTTATATTTAAAAAAACGAATATTTAGAAATAGAAAGACTGGTGTTAGTGCTCTTATATTTCCATATTCATGATTAGGAGAAATGCTATTTGTGCAATTGAAGCATTCTCTCTCTCTCTCTCTCCTCTCTCTCTCTCTCTCTCTCTCGCTTTTCCAGTGCCAAATGTAAGAAACACTGATTTTTTTTATCTGGTAGGAAATGGAGGAAAAGAGTGAAATATATTCTCTCTCTCTCTCTCTCTCTCTCTCTCTCTCTCTCTCTCTCTCTCTCTCTCTCTCTCTCTCTTCCAGTTCCAAATGTAAGAAAGATTGAATTTTATTATCTGGTAGGAAATAGGAGGAAAAGAGTTAAATTCTCTCTCTCTCTCTCTCTCTCTCTCTCTCTCTCTCTCTCTCTCTCTCTCTCTCTCTCTCTTCCAGTACCAAATGTAAGAAAGATTGAGTTTTTTTTATCTGGTAGGAAATAGGAGGAAAAGAGTGAAATACATTCTCTCTCTCTCTCTCTCTCTCTCTCTCTCTCTCTCTCTCTCACCACCCACCGACAAACACACACACACACACACACACACATAACTATTGGAATTTTATTTTTACAGTGCGTCATTAACACTGGAGTAAAAATAATACTGTATTCATAAAACTGAAACAATGTCAACATGATTTACTTCTGGATTCCTTAAATACCCCAATTCAGTTTGATGGCCGACGTCACATAACGATAATGACGAAAATTGCTGTAATGCTTTCCTATCGCATTGTTGTTTGTGGACAATAAAGCAGATTACACGCCACTGCATATTTGGTGTAATTCAAGAGTAAGTTATCAATGACATAAAAGTTACTCCATGTAATACTCTATGGTGAACTTATATCACGTGGTGAAGTTACTTCCATATTGTATACCGAGTATTCAGTCTGATCAGAGCTAAACTGATACCGGCGTTACATTGATTCGTTTGTTTCAGCTAATGAGGAAATGAAAGATGCTGTAGTAGATTCACACCGCCGTGCAACTGATGTCTAGGCTAGTCACTTACGGCACTCCTGATTGCCTGTTGATAAGCCAATCACTAGGCTGAAAACTCTTAGTCTCTCGAGAGAGTTCATATAGGCAGGATGTATGTTCCACCTTTCCTGAGAGATACTTTTGGAAGGCGTATCTCTTGAGAGACTGAGAGTTTCCAGCCCTGTGATTGGCTTATCAACGGCCAGTCAGGAGCGTCGTAAGGGACTGGCCATGACATCAGATGCACAGTTGATGTGAATCTACTATAGCCTCTGTATGACATTAATAAAGCATTTTTTTTTAAATGGCACAGCATTCTCAGTACAACAAAGAAAGAAAGAAAGAAAGAAAGAGATTGCATACAATAATCTTCGTCGAAATAAATCAGAAGGAACTTACCATCTTATCAACGGTAAAATTTAATATTCTCTTAGTAAGCTTAAGGAAAGATAAGACTTGGGACAAAACAGAAAAGAAATCTAAAGACCTTATTTTGTTCCCATCATTGTTCCCATCGTTACCTTCTTGATGGGAGGGCTATGAAGAACAGATGAAGTTTGACTTTTTTCAAATTTTCAAATATTCCTTACAAATTAGTTGATATATGAGTGCTACAAATGAGCACGAGGATGTCTACATTCTTTAAAATCCGATGATAACATTAACAATTAACGAACGATAGAATAAAATGCAGACTATAATTGCTTAAAAATAAATAAGGAACGTGATAAATGTACGTAATATACGCTGAAAAAGTAGAAGAACATGATAAATAAGGAATGTGAAATGAAACCCCATCTCAAGAAATTTATAGCTGTGATATACAGGGCTAAAGAACAAAATATAAAGAAAATGCCTCGGCGTGTATCAAGAATAAAAATAAATAAAAGGAAAGACAAGCAGGGTGGGGGGGGGGTGTTTATGGAAAATAAGAATGGAAGAAAACCGAAATGAGAGAGGTGAAATATTTGGCAGAGTCGAAGGCTGGAATGACAAGAAGGACCTGGAGTGGAAGTCTCCAGGGGGGAGACGAGAAGAGGAAATCACACATTTTGACAGCGAGGGAAGTGAAGGAGTTTGAACAAGAGAAGAGCGCGGAAATGATTCCTCACTCTTTCCGCAACAAAGCTCGCTAAAAAGGAAAGCATCTTCCTGGGAAATGTGACACAACTTCCCCAGCGTCAAGAGCAACATGGACGACTTCCACAATCAATATCTTTGGGGAAGTTGAGACTACTCAAAAATGTTCTAAGAAATACAATGGAAAAGCGACAGAAACAGAGGATGTAATTTCACTGCAATTGTTTTGCCGT
>NC_087201.1:152883930-152918930 GCF_015104395.2 Macrobrachium nipponense | reverse complement strand
CATATTAGAACGATGTGTTTATTATCATCAGTAACACTATTCTGAAATTAAATCAAGTGTATTTCATAAAGGTTAAAAATCGGCTATGGTACCCTGTCTATTTTTTTTTCACACGCAGATACCTAATTATAATCAAATGTAGCATTTTGAACTTTCTGAATCGAGGATGAGCTTCCAGTGCTGAAAAGTACCATTTCAAGTTTCCTTTTAGTCTTATGAACACAACTAAATAGTTTCATGACCTAGTTCTTCTCCGTATCAGCATTGCTCCCAAATATTTATAAAAATCTGCTGCTTCCATTCTCTTGCCTTCTATACTAACATTCACTTCGCCATCTTCCTGCTTCCATTTACCCTCTTCCCAGTTTGATTGATGGTTCTTACACTCAAGTCCTTAGAATTCACAGCGAGAGATTTATTGCAGCCATATATGCCCGAAAATATGGACCATTTTTTAAGATTTATCTATCCATCAATGCATCAAATCAGCGCCAGATTCACAAGCTGAATACGCAGAAGTTTGGAGCATTCCTTTTCGCACATACTTCCCCAGCTGACTATGAGCCCTCGTCGTTGCCCATTGGTAGTTACTGGGGTCATCCACCAGGTGTCCTGAGTTGAAGCCAAGGAGACAAAGAACTCTAGGCCTTAACCTTCTCTCCTTCATCCCGCTCCCAACGTTCCCTGGTGCTCATCACGAGCAAGGCCATATTCTATGACTGTGGGTCAAGTCGCTACTTAAGGCCACTTATCTAAAAGTATTGCTGACTATAGTGCTACACGATAGATCTTCTCTCGTAAATGAAAGTAAAATTTTTTAATTGATCATGGAACTTAGAGTATAAGTGTTTGATTGTTTCGTATCCTATATGTAATAAATACAAATTAAAAGAAAATTCGATCTGAGCAAAAATATTTAATTTAGGACAACATGATATTAAGGACCCGATACACCACAACCCAAAATGATACGATAGAAGAAAAGGAAAAAATGGTGGTCCGAAGATTAAGTAATTGTTACTTTGTTTTTGTGCATATGGAACACCTACGTGGGCACAGAAGAATCCCTCGAAATTAAGATACGACTAAAACTTGATCAAATATTTCATAAAAGTGACCTTTCACATGTGTACGACGCCAGATCTCTCTTCTACAGTGTGAAAGCGTTTCGTGCCAGACTCTCTCTGTACTTGCTGTTGAAATATACATCACTAGAATTCCTGATGCAACTGGATCCTCTGTCGAGAGGAACCTTTACACCTTTGAACGCTCGGTAAATGTTTTGCTCTGTCGGGTGTCATTTATAAACTATATGCTAGATGTCGGTCTGTGCAGCCACAAACGATTTTATTACTTGTTTGCTTTACTTTCCTATGCATCTCGTTAATAATCGAATTTGTTGAATATGTATTAATTTTGTTTATTGGGACTTTTTTCCTAAGATAAAAGCTCCTTACAAAGTTTACAGTTTTGCCTAACAAGATCCCCTTAAGGGGGCTAGAGCCCTCAGTGTACCTTACACGGTGGACTGCACGCATTACCTAAGGTTCTTTACAGCGTCCCTTCGGCCCCTAGCTGCAACCCCTGTCGTTTCTTTTGCTATACCTTCGTTTACATTCTCTTTCTTCTCTCTTACTTTCCACCCTCACCCAACAACTGTTACATAGTCCAACTACATGTTCTTCCTGTTTCACCTTTAAAACCTTTTTATTGTCTATTTCCCTTTCATCGCTGAATGACCTTTGGCCTAAATTTTATATTCCATTCCATCCCATTCTAATAAATTCTATGTGATGAATCATTTTCGTTTTTTTTTCTATAGCTCCTCAAGTTAACTTCCAATGCACCTTCGAAAGATATCCATCTGACAAATAACTTGATTATTATAAATAATCTGTATTATGGCTGGATTTTCCCTGAAACTTTGTCATAGGAGAATCTATACTTATTCCAAAATTTTATTTAATGTTTAACACCATCATTAATCTCAGCACTTCGACCTGAAATTGCAGCTTGTAGAAATTACCAATACAGTATAGATATGGTATGGGAAAGAAAATGTCAAAGCTACCCAATATTCACTGAGCCCTTGCAAGAGCAAGATTCAAATAATAAAAGCGATTTCTCCTCCGTCAAGGAAAGCCTGTTAGTTGATTGCTCTCTGAGTTCTAATCAATAACACTTTAAGCTGAGTTGAGTACATCTTGGTTCAGTGATTTCCAGCTGCCTAATACCTTCGTTATTATGATATTTTAAGAATGACTGATATCTAATCTGGTTTCTCTCTTTACGGTCATCTTGAAAAACTGATCGTAGCCAAGAGGGCTTTATATGTAAGACAATGGAAACATGATGTAAAGCGAACGTTCTAGAATAAACACTTCGAATATATTTATCATCTTCATGATATCCCCTCTCTGTTAGTGCTGAAGTTTTCCGTTATTTTCACTACCTTTTAACAATGATTGAATCATTGTTTATTAAAAAAAACTGGTCCCCTCACTGAACACCCATGCCACGTCTACACCTCTTTACCTCTCGTGAACTGTTTACGTTTTTTGTTAGTCCTTCCTCTGTCTTCACACTCAACGGTTGGTCCTTATTTGTACTTTTACCTGTGATTGTTTTATTTTACCTTACATTGTGTATATTAATATTGTAACTTGATTTTATTGTACTAATTATATATTGTTACTTTTTAGCTTGAAAATGAGCCCTGCTGGTTGGCTTCGAAACGTTGCAACTTGATAAATATGAGTTCCTTGACCAGTTGGTGCGCTTCCCCGGCCTTCATTGTGTGTGTATATGTATATATATATATATATATATATATATATATATATACTATATATATATATATATATATATATATGTGTGTGTGTGTGTGTGTGTGTGTGTTTGTGCGTGTATATATATATATATATATATTATATATATATATATATATATATTATATATACATATATATATGTATATATATATATATATTATATAAATAAATATATATATATATATATATATATATACTATATATATATATAATTATATATATATTATATATACGATATTTACACATATATATGTCTATTTATTAATTTATTTGGTGTCCATTTACCTATACATTTGTTTATTGTTATGTAAAATAGTATGCAAAGATTGGTTCCCTACCCTAACGAGAATTCCAACCAAATTTAAACCCAGATAATCATATCACGAGATTTGGTCGTTGGGTAAAATTTGGATCTCGCAGATATATATATATATATATATATATATATATATATATATTATATATATTATATTGTATATGGCGTGACTAACAGAAAAGAATTTATGATAAAAAATTCTGAGGTTCATGTTTATTGTGTGTTGTGAGAGAGAGAGAGAGAGAGAGAGAGAGAGAATTCATCTACCTAGTAAACCTTTCTAAAGTACTGAATTTACTTAACAGGTTGCAAAAACTCCTATGTTAGCTACAGGTAAGGGAAATGCTACAGAAATTGTGGTGTATCTCAGACGTGCTTTTTTTCTACCTTTGTATACATAAATATTTTTATTTGAGTATCAAGAAAACAAATTTTTAGCTGGATAACATTTCAGTTTTGTTCGTAGCTTAGAAAAGATATATTACGTATTTCCAAATGAATTCTATTTTCATTTATTATTGCTGGTTACTGCTGATATTTTTATTTTTGTTTTGACACGCATATCTTTTCATGCGAAAAAAAGCGGCATACTAAACGTTTTATCCTTCTCACGAAAAACGACAAAGCGAACCTCCTTCTCCGCAGTATTTCCCGCCAAGTTTGTGGGCGCGCATTTTCCGGAACTAGCGGCAGCAGGGATTCCCGGGGCATTTAATGAGCAAAGAATTGTCTCCGCGAAGTCGCAATGTATTTTATTTATCTAAAAGGGAAAAAAAAATAAAAAAAAATTAATATAGTTAAGTAAAAAGCGAAAGAAATGCGTGTTCTTGGATTCTGCTCATTAGTGCAAGTGAATGCATAAGCCCCCTGCATAAACTTAATCATCTCTGAATATTGATTCCACAGTTTGGGAAAACATGAGAGAACATGACTTTTTTTTTTCTCTCGTTTGTTCTCTCGTATTCAGTCCATACTCTGCTTTCTTCATTAATCAGAATTAACAATGTCGCTGCGCAATAGTCTAGTATCATATCAATATCAATATAAATATGTATATATATATATATATATATATATATATATATATATATATATATATATTATATATATATATATATATATATATATATATATATATATATATATATATATATATATATATATATATGTATATATATATGTGTGTGTGTGTGTGTGTGTGTGTGTGTGTGTATATTATGTCTGTGTGTGTGTGTTATGTAAAATGTACATATATATATATATATATATATATATATATATATATATATATATATATATATATATATATATATATATAATATAAGTCTATCACATTACCGTGATTCATATACATATATCGAACTACAAATGTCCTTTAATATCTAATTCGCTCTACCTCGGAATTAATATATTTTCATATGTGCTTAACCGAGGGAGAATTTATTAAGCGATAATAGAATTTGCGATCGACAGGCGCGAACCAGCGACCTCTCAATTCTAGGACTGGCAGTGAAGCCTTAAACCACCCCGACACCGCAAGAGACATAAGTCGAAAGCCTCGCAGCGGTACTCCGTTGTTTCACTTTCATTCTTGGATTTTTTTCTTTATTTACACTAGGGATTTCAATTTTCACAAATATTACGCCACAAATATTACTTCACTCCGAATTCACTTTACCTTTGGAATAACTTACATCCAGGGGGGATTTTTAAGTAATAAGGAAACCTACCGCGGTCAGGATTCAAAACTGTGCCTTTGATTTTAGATAGTAATGATAAGACAGTCAAAATGCTAATTTGCTAAAACATACCCACCATTTAGATATATCTTCAAGAAAATGTATAACATTTTTCTGAATTATCTCAAGACTCTACAATTTAAAAAAACTCATACTGATAAAAATTACTGCAATTAGCGCAATATTCTAAGAAATCTCTTCAAGAAATTTCTTAAACTCCTCGTGTAATATCTCAAGACTGCAACTAAAAAAAAAAAAAAAAGTTACATTAATAAAAACAACATCAATTTCCATGAAGTTTGCGAAACAGAAATAGTGACCAACTTATCCCGGATGTTTAGAGAGAGTCAACTTAAACTGTTTCCCCCTACCGCAACCGGCCGTATCAGTGACAGAAAGGGAGAACCTACAGCTATACCTCGATGTTATTGCATCCACGTTCTGGATCACGTCTCCATTCCAGGAAACCAGAACTGGAAGATTTTTCTGCCTGATTTGCGTCGTCATGAAATAAGTGGAGGCTTCTACGAGAACCGAAATTAAATAAATAAATAAGCACTTATCCTAAAATGGCGTAACAATTATTCTATTTCATTTTAAGATTGTCTGGTAGGCACATAAACAGTGAGATATTCAGATGGTCCGAAACTGAGAGAGAGAGAGACAGAGAGAGAGAGAGATGGGGGTTGGGGGCCGCATGACGTGAGAACAATATGAGTTTTGGTTCAAACTGAAATATTTTTAACATCGTAAATGTATTGTATTAATGTGTTACCAGTTGATTTAATATGAACGTAAATTATTTTATTTTTTATCTTGGGTTATGGCAAAGGGGCCGACTTTTTCAAAGTCATGTACCACAATCGTCCTAAAACTAACTTTCTCTCTGTATGTTTCTCTTAACTTTTGAAAAACGTATTATTTTCTCCTATTTCTCTTTCCTTCAGTCTTAGAAATTTTTGTATTTTCCCTTTGAGGAAGAGGATTTCCGTATATTCGTAGCATTCGTGAATGACCGCATTCAGTGAGATGCCAGTTTAAAACAGTCAAATATTCGATCAAATAACCAAACATTTTTTTTTTTAGCTTACTTTCTTTGACGGGATCACGTTGCGTTCTCTACTATGTAAACATTCACTTCAATGTCCCGGCTGCCACTCTCAGAACATTGTCTTCACTCTCTTCTCTCTCTCTCTCTCTCTCTCTCTCTCTCTCTCTCTGTCGGAGTGACATATATGTTGTTTGTTTCTCGTCCAGATCCTGAAAGATCTTGTTCTAATCGAGAAATATTGAAGGTGGCTTAGCTGTTTCCTCGTTTGTCCCAGGAGGTCTAGATCCTCGACCGATTGCACAACGATCGTCAGCTCTTTCCTTGTGCGAATCTGGGACGATTTCCGGATTATCAATTCTGATTCCTAAGAGAAAGTACTATCGCTCCTTGACCATAGTATGAGTTTTTCTCCATTTTTTTGCACAAAAATGTTGGTCAACAAACAATATAATAAGACTCGCGAAAGTTGACATGCCTCTGAAAAGTCTTTACGACTTCCGGACTATAAATTCGAAATCCTTGGCATAAATCCTTTCCTTCCTTAGGAATTAGTTGAGGAACAAAAGCAATATTTTCTTTATTTTTTCCGAAAATTTTTAGTTACAAACAATACAGTAGGACATACAGAACCTGATATGATTATGCTTTTTCATAGCATGAAAAGTGGTTCTGCCATTGTTCAGTACTTGCAAAGATGTGTATTACCCTGTCGACGCAGCCTTTTCCTAAATTCCGTATCACTTAAACATGTTGGCGTTTAATTCCATCAAGCATTTTTAAACTTTACTTTGATGTAGAGCCTCTTTGCAATCCACTCGTCATTCTGCGTTATTTATAGAATGAAATACTGCAAACACTTCTGTCTCACCTGCGCCTCGTGACAAATACCTGGTAAAACAAATGAAACAGAAAATGCAATGTCAAACCATCGGTGAAAAAAAAATTAACGTCATTTCAAAATCTCCTTGAGCCTATGAAGCTTATGAAGTACGCCGTAAATTCTTTTAGTCCGAATGACTTCAAAACTAAGCATAGTAATGAAAGAATGCGGAAGGAGGATATGCACATAGTTAGGAATTGGTAATGCTCTTTAAGTCGCGGACTTTAGGTGTCGGAAAAAGGAGAATTTATAAATGATTCCGCTGTAATCATTTTCCAGATATGTGAAAAATGCGAGTTTTACAGAGAACTTAAAGAATCCCGAAATAATAAAAAAAATTCCATGCAAAAAGATAAAGGTAATGAATATTTTCCACGCTCGAATTCAGACACACGCACGCGGCGGTATAAAATTCTAGTTCCTTTGAATAAAAAGCAAATTCAGGTTTCATGTTCGCTCTCTCTCTCTCTCTCTCTCTCTCTCTCTCTCTCTCTCTCTCGTCTCTCTCTCTCTCTCTCCTCTCTCTCTCTCTCTCTCTCTCTCTCTCTCTCTCTCTCTCTCTCTCTCTCCATATATATTTGATAATGAATATGTCTGGCTCTGTGAAAAAAGTTCGCCTGTAAAAATAATGCGAGTCTGCTGGTCATGATTAAATCAGACGTCCTTCTTTATCACTAAAGTAAATAGAAACTAGATTAGACCTTTCGCTGCTATTGCCTAAGTTATGCTCTTTCTAAATGGGGAATCAAACGAATTATTCCCCTCAGAGGAATTATGACATAATTATGTTAACCTTTTTATAACTATTGCTGTTTATAATCTAATAAATTCAGTCTCGAGAGACATTGCTTCGGGATAATGTTGCATAATTCCTACTTGTTATTGTGATCTCCTGCTCCTGTAACACACTAACAGAAGACACACCAAAAGTCTTTGCGAGTTGCAATATTCGTTACCGTTTACTTTAACTGATAGGAGCAAGGACTCATTATACTTTCAGATGCTTCTCGGAACACGAAGTTCAATTGTAGTGGAGCTCTTCGGGTCCTCTGTAGAGTTTGAGCAGCCAAATTTAGCGTGGAAGACTAAACAGAGAAGATAAACAAAAGCAAATGTCAGTACTTGGGACATAATCGAGCAAGTTTGTGTGTCGCGTGAATTTAGTTCGGAAATGTCAAGAAATGTGAATGCACATTCGGTTAGGAGCACATTACCAAGAGTCAGCACATTGATGTGAAGGTTGGAGGCATTACAGAATGGAAAGCAAAGTATATTCTATAGATGCATATTTCAGTTAGCTGCTGTATGGATTAAGCTAACAATTTTGAACAAAAAAAAAATCACACGCTTTCCAAATAATGATTAATCATAATATATTAAAAACTTCTTTCTGGAATATCTAATTTTTTATAAGTAGTTTACTTCTTTGTCCACCCGATTTTTGTAAAAAACGAAAAAACTTAAATAAAGAGATAAATAAAACTATTGCCCGTATAATGGATATGGAATAGAAGTCCTTTCTCTTAGGAGAACGAATTTATAATGCGAAATTTTTTCAAGATTTTGCTCAACAAAAGATCTGACGATCGTTTTTAAATCGGTCGATAGTTAGACCTGATATAAACGAGGAAACCGCTAAGCCACGGTCAACATTTCATGATTAGAACCAGATCTTTGAGGATTTGGAAAAGGGGCAAACAAACATATAGATCACCCTAAACGAGAGAGAGAGAGAGAGAGAGAGAGAGAGAGAGAGAGAGAGAGAGAGAGAGAGAGAACGCTCACTCAATCCAAACATGCTTCATGAATATTTTCACATATTGTCTTCAAATAAAAGTATTAGAAAATTGATTTTAGATTGTAAATTGTAAAAACTTTTAAATTTTCAAGTTTTTTGGAGCTGGAATGAAGTCGACTTGAAATAATGTTTTGAGGTCTGTTGTATTTTCGTATTTTGCCTACTTTTTTTAACAACATATTCGGAATTATCTTGCTATGTACAGTTATTAAGTATCGATGTGAATGTCACCTTTTAGCCTGATTATTTTGTTAAGAGTAAAATACTCTTCAACCAGCCCCTTTAATTAACTAATAATAAATCTTACATTTGACTTAGAAAATTCAAGTATGAGGTGTGAGTCGTTATGATGATACAGACTACAAAGCCTAAATGTTTTAGACACGACAGATTGCGTATTATGATTATATTGTGAATATGATAATTTTTTCTTCGAATTCTTAAACTGAAACAATATACTTGAAATCGAGTCTGGAACGACCTTGATATTTTAAGGAGACTTCTGTGGCAGAGGAAGAGGACTTTGTGCAGGATTAGATTACCTGCATCTGACCAAATAAGAATAATTTCGCTGATTATCTTGTATTGGCACATTTACCGAACAGTACTCGAAAAGAAATGTTTTGCAACGTAACGAAGACATCATCGCGCTTGGTGAGGGAGCATCTGCAAAAATGTGTTTGTTTCATTTTCCATTTTGTTTAATGTGGAACGTTGCTGAGCAAATATACAACGCAAGACTGCAAAGCAGAATGCGAAACAAAGGTCCACAGTGACATGCAAATAAATAAAATGGTTTGTAATCTCGATTTGTAAATATTTCTTTGTCTGAATACCTCCTACTGTTATACCAAATTTAGGCTTTCCATCACTTTTGCTTACAAAGCTACCCTAGAAGAAACAGAGAATCGTCATTAGGTTATCTACCGATGGTAAATGAATCAGATTATTCACTAGGGAATTCTCTGAAATTATAGATTTTTAGTATACATATAAACTAATAATACAGAAATATAAGTGTATCCACCGATAACAAGTGACTTGGGTATTTCACGAAAGAAATCTCTAGATAGGTTAGTTACTTGGAGCACATATAAACACTACAGACATATCGCACAACTTTGCGAATATGGTCATCGAACGGAATGCCAGCAGAAGAAATATTGTTTAATTTGATATCTTCACATTAGAGAGAGAGGAAGTATAATAGGGAAGAGTGTTGCCATGGTGTATAACCATTAATGACCTCTCCTTTTACGACTCCCTCAGGTACGGTTAGAAACTCTTACAGCGGTTTCGGGTTACAACTGCATCATTAACAATATTCCTTCGCGGTAGAGTGGGCAGAGAGAATGGGTTACGAATTAGTTCTGTGATGTTTTTTATATATAACGTTTTCTCCCTTATCCGTCTTACAGGGAGGAGATTCTGCTGGGGTGCAGCCATTGGCAACTTTTATAAAAATACCAAAAGGCCAGTGCATTACAGCCGTTAAATGTCATAGGGATGGCTAGCTCATTTATATCTATATATATACTTATATATATATATATATATATATATATATTATTATATATATATATATTTGTATATATATATATATATATCTATTTGGTATATATTCTCCTCGCTTTACTATTTTATATTTATGTACCTATGCAATGCGAATCTAAAAGTATAAGTCCTATCTCTTGAAAGTTTCAAATGTTACGTAGATATTGGTAAGAGATTATCAGAATCTTTGCTAAGCAGTAAGCAGTTTTCATCGACTTTAAATAACATATGATATAAAAATACTCATATTAAGCAATCAGTATGGAAGATTATCTAAACTGTCACTATTTTGTTCTGAGGAGGATTTCCAGTTTAATTTGGCGTTGAGTAATTGGAAGAGAAATCAATCACTTTAGGTGAGAATTAATCGCTGGCTCCTGTATGTGTAAGGAAATTTAAGGACAGGGTATGACAGCATTAGTTTATCCTGTTTGTTTAGATATTTGCGAAAATGGAGGCATATGGACTAATTCCATTCAGAGAACAAGAATCAACAATAACCTATCTGTTCTTTATTTTTGAAGACAAACTGTAAATGGGAAATTCTATAATATCCTCTCACACAAATTTCTATATTCTGTAGTCAAGTACATTAGAACGAATGGACGGAATTGGCAACGTCAGCTGTACAAGTCCAACTCCTACCGATTATCAATGCAATATTGGGAAAATTTTAAATAGTGTGAAAAGGGGTTATGAACGTGGCCTTTATTTCAAGAGCTAAATATATAGAATCCATAAAACAATCTAAACCGACACAAGAAGGCCCGGGATCATCAAGGGTGATTACTACCTTGCTGAAACAGATGTAACATTCTTGTTTTCTGCCTATTGCGAGAACAGATGCCTCCATCTGGGAGTTGGGAGAAGTTTGTGAAACCCATGCACTTAAAGCTATATATTTCTGTTGATGCTCAGCAGCTAATGAGTAGCAAGCTCGGCTTATTAGCGATGAAGACGAAGCGAGTTGAGCACAAACAGCTATCTCCATAGCCACGGTGCCACCACAGTTTAAGTGAGACCGCCAATTCTGTTACACGGGTTTTGAGTTGTACAGTGCTTTTGCATTTCATACTCCCTCATTTCATGAGTTACGGTCTTCCTATTGCGAATCCTAAGTGACTGAAAAGAAATCAAGTGAGAGAGACGTAGCATGGAAACCTGATGATGACGGTTTCATTTATTAGGTAATACTTTTACTATAGAGCCTTGAAGGAGAAAGAGAAGGACGCCATAGTGGTTGAGTTCCGGCATTTACGTATTTCGGTTTTATTATTTTTTTTATCGCTAACCATTTATTATTTTAATAGTTATATATACACTTTCATTCATACACCTTTTGGGGCCAATCAGTAATTTTTTTTTTAATTATTATTTTTTTAAGGTAGAAAATGCATTTAAATATTTAGCAATATTGATAAAGATTATAACTCACTGCTTACTCAATGAAGCTTTATTCATAATTCTCAATGAGAATGGATAGATCTCTATACAATTTTACTAGATTCTATTTCCTCATAAAAACTTTTTAATCTAAAAAATGTGATGGCTTCACCTTAGAATAAATGAGTTTGCCATTTTACTGGTGCTGAAATTTAAATGCAAGTTCTGGTAAATTTCGTTTCCGTAGCTTTCATTTCTACCTTGGGGATGCCTCGAATATAACTGAGTCAAAACATTATTCTCAAACTTTTTACTACATTCTTATTAGGTTTAATATCTCCTAAAGTTAGTCGAATTCTCCGTTAAAAGGTGCATAGCATAATGTCTATTTAATTATAGGTAGGGCACGAACTTAATATCAGTTAGCTATGAAACCGAATGGCAAGTTATATTTATGTCTTTGTTAACATCAATAACCAAACCACCTAGGAAATTATTCAGACAATAGTTGAATCCTTCTTCAAATAAAATTATAACGATACTTAAGTGTTCGTTATGTCTTGAATGAGTGACCTTTCGTTTTATGCTTGAAATGTTAAGTATTTTATTCCGATGAACCGTTAGAAAATAGACAATTATTTCTCGATGTCAGTCGGACGAATTGTGAGTCTATTCATATAATGGCGTCTTGAAAATTGGGAGACAGAAGCCACTTGTGCCAAAGTGGATACCGGTACCGCTCATTGGAATCCCTTCCACCCCGCCAACTTTAACAACACAACCCCCCCCTCACCCCCCCCCCCCCCCTACTCCACACCCCCCCACCTTCCTTCGACCCCAGTACTTTCGCCTCTGCCGCAACAAAATAAATCATGTTATCAGAAGCAGAAAAATTCATCGACAATTTTCAGATCAAATCGAAAATCATTTTATCCATACTTAGATCCAAATTTAAAAATAAAAATATTCTTCGCAATTTCTGGAGCAATCAGAGTAAACAAACAGTAATTTCAACATTTTCATTGCTTCATATTTTTGGGACTTTTACTACTTCGATATTTATTATAGAGACTTCAACAACATCATTTACATATGTTCCCGCTGACGCAGTACCATTCTTTTTTATTTTTTTATTTTTTACCCTTGTCCAGTGCAGTACTAGTTAATGGAACTCGTTATAACTCAGTAGAAAAGGATCAATTTTTTAAAAATTTATATATATATATATATATATATATATATATATATATATATATATATATATATATATATATATATATATATATATATAAGAGAGAGTTTTCTCGCTCATAAGCAATAGTAGTCTGCAAATACCTCGTAATATCGAATTCACTTGACCTTGGTAATAATTTACAAATTAATCTACCGAATACTGACCGGAGTAAATTAACTTAACATAACTAATTCTCGTTGATTTCAATCATTCCTAAAGCATATATATATATGTGTGTGTGTGTCTGTGTGTATTCAGTACGCCGTTAGAACAACACAATTTTCTTTTAAGGTACTTAGCTAGGCCGGTCTTATCAAAACTGACAAGGATTTATTTTTAACGGAGAATGAACACGTAAAGCATGAAGAGGGGTATTTATAGAAGGGGGAAAAATTCGGATGTTTAACCAATCAGATTTCAGGAAAGTGAAGTGGCGGGAATCACGAGCAGAGTGGTGGACGCTGATGTGTCTGGCTTGGGCTGGAATTTCTCTCTCTCTCTCTCTCTCTCTCTCTCTCTCTCTCTCTCTCTCTCTCTCTCTCTCTCTCTCTTGTTGTTGTTGTTTGTGTTACTGGGCCATTTGAATAAGTTTGAAGGTGATAAATGCAGTCATTTCTATACAAGAATAATGAGGAAAAAATTAATAGTGGACAGAAATGTTGCTTAGGGGTGTTCTCTGTTCCATCCTTTACTTTATACAAAATTCATTCTAGTCATCTATTCATTTTTATCATTATTGCTTTTGAGAGAGAGAGAGAGAGAGAGAGAGAGAGAGAGAGAGAGAGAGAGAGAGAGATTAACCAAGGACATACGTAGGGCACTCAGATTAATTTCGTCCAGGAAGACTGAGTGTAAACTGCAGTCCATCCTGGCAGGTATTTGATGAAGGGACACTCACCTTCTTATAGCAGATTAGATCTATTGCTACGTCACTCAGGTCTTTTGAAGTCAGATATGCAATCGCACAGAGAGAGCAGGGGTTAATTTGAACAAATAGCTACATGAGATTCCCGGAATAACATTGCCATTGTAATTAATTATTATCATTTTTATTGTTTTATTATCGTTATTATTCAATTAATTATTGCCATTACTATTAAGTTTTGCCATTATTATGAATTATTGCCATTATTATTTTTTGTCACAATTATTAATTACTTCTTGAACAAAAATTAATAATTGTATGATAAACGCAATAATCTTTTCAAGTTAAATCATCTCTCTCTCTCTCTCTCTCTCTCTCTCTCTCTCTCTCTCTCTCTCTCTCTCTCTCTCGTTATGGCGGCCCAATCCACCATCAAGGCAAATCCCGTAATATACTTCGAAGATAAAATCCCATTCTCGACTACGAAGATTCCTAAGACGTCATAATCACTGTCCTTTGTGGAACCTCCCACGTGAGGGGTTATTATTCACCCTCGCAATGTTGGAACCCAGCAAAGGACAGTTAGTTGACTCGAAAAGGAGTATTTAGCAGCCTCTAAAGCAGTTCGGTGATGCTTTTTGTTTCTGATGGAATGGTTTCAGTGACTATAGTAGGTGTCTTGTATCTACACAGTAACAACACTATTGCTATTAATCTTCCTTGGAATTATGACTGCCATAGAATATTTCTATATTTAAAGATAAACGAGTTTTATGATGTAGATAACGAGGGGCATGGAGATTATAATTTCAAATACTACAATTTATGATGGTCGACTGTGGTTGCACATTAACTTGTCACCGTAGGGGGTAGTGTTGCCTTTAAGGTTCTTTGCAGCGCCCCTTCGGCCCCTACCTGCAACCTTTCCATTCCTTTTACTGTACCTCCGTTCACTTCCTCTTCTTCCATTTTGCTTCCCACCCTCTCCTAACAATTGTTTCATAGTGCACCTACGAGATTTTCTTCCTGTAACACCTTCAAAAAAGTTTTCTTTCATTTTTCATTTCAGTGCTGAATGGCCTCATTGATCCAAGTGGTTGGGCTTCTGCCTAAATTTTATATTCGATTCAGTGGACACCTCACACACGATGATACACTGACATAAACACACACACACACACGCACACACACACACATACACACACACACATACACACACACATATAAGATCCATGAAAGACACGCACTTAACATGCTGCTCATAAAGCAAACGACTTGACTACGAAAGAGAAATATAACTCACAACAAAAAACAGCCTTAGGATTTCTCTGCACTCGGCGAGTCAACTGGCCATTGCGGCGTTCCAGAGACACTGGATGAAAAATAATAGCCCCTTCTCTCGAGAGCCTTAATGAAGTCTTGAGAGTATTTGCAAAGAACGGAATTTTATCCCCAAAATGTATTGCTGGATTTCCTGTGATGACGAACTGCCATAAGAGAGGGAAAGTGAGAGACAGTGGGAGATAACGAATGAAAAAGAGAGTGGGGAGAGGGTTGTCAAGATGCGAGTTATCTTACTTTAAGTACGCTGTTTTTTGTTGACTTCTACCTTATGGGGAGGTCCACCCGGCTATCTGCTACCTTTTTAGTATTTTGCAGGTTATTTTTGGCACAATTGTAATATGACAGGTTGATTTTATTTCTTTTTTTCACGAAATATCGTTTACTTACTTGTCCAAAATATGTAATGCTTTCTGCAGTTTTATAAATGGCTTTGAAAGTACTGAGGGTTGTAGTAGCAACAGTTAATGAACAATTAATCCAATACTTCCCTAAATGAAAAATTAACATACCTAATTCGATTCTGGGTTAGCATTTACCATTTAAAAGCTTACCTCAATAAACAAACATATGAACATACCTAATTCAATTTTAAATTACCATTTACCATGTCCGAACTTTATAATCTCTCTCTCTCTCTCTCTTCTCTCTCTCTCTCTCTCTCTCTCTCTCTCTCTCTCTCTCGCGACAATTTCCCGATAGCTGGTTATACATAGATAATTTTATTACCTCAGAATCCAGTTAAGTTGGAGATTTACCTCCGGAATATCCAAACCTTTGTGATTTTGAGGAAGTTTTCAGTTTCCGACGTCTGAAGGAGGGCGATGGAGTTCATGGCCAAAGAATCTGAAAAAGGTCTTTCAGTTTATTTTAAAAATCTACAGCAAATTTGATCGAAAATTCAGTAGGTTTAAAATTTTGGGATAATTCCTTTAATTCCCCTAATGAAAAATTCGAACTTTATTATTATTATTATTTTTGCCAATTTTTCCCTGAAATATTTCCAGGTGTTCTTATGTCAGTGCATCATCGGGTGCCTTCTGTCCTGTTGAGTGAATTTACTGATTAATCAGATAAGATTTTTTGCATTTGATACAGTGATAAACAAATCGCCTTGTCTCCTTATTTACCAATCAAATGAAATCTGACAAAGTCAGTTTTAACAATTTAATACCAGTCCAATATAATAGTCATAATTATGGAATCAAAAATATAATAATGTTTATGCAATTACCTTCTTTTCTTCATTTTATAACATGGAATTATCAGTATAATTCCATAAAAAATAGATCATATAGCTGAATAAGTGGATATTAAGAACAGCTGGAATGATAAGGAGTATTCCAATAGTGAGCAAATGGAAACCTCTTACATAATATTGACCTAATATTTTTGAAGGAAAATGGGATTTTGAGTCTTTAATTTAGGGTACCATTGTTTCCTTTCCGTTTTTTTTTTTTTTTTTTTTCGTCTCTTTTTTTTTTTTTTTTTTTTTCTTTGTCTTGGGAAAAGATTTTAGCATGCCTGAAACGAGCAAGGGTGGCTTACCAATGCAATCATTCTGGTTGTGTGTATGTAGTGTGTGTGTGTGTGTGTGAACCATTGTTTGTGGATGCTGATAAATGTGAAAGAGGCAAAGTTTACTTCGGGATAGAGAACAGAAGACTCACAGAATGTAGCTAGTGTTCAGACATACGAAAGACTACAGGATAAAGTGAAAGTTGTTAAAGAGATTGTGTGTGAGTGTGTGTGTGTGTGTGTGTGTGTGTGTGTGTGTGTAGGTGGGGGTGGGTGTTGTAACATTACATGGAGGAGTTGTTAATAATGTTTGTAACATCGCACTTAACTGTTTGGGAAAGGAAATAAAGAGTGGCATAATGACCCGCAGCGCATAGGAGATTGGGGGTCTTATCCCCTCTCTGATAAAAGATGAATAAAAAAAGGCTATGATGAAAATAAATGGCCTCGCTTCAGATTTTGTTCGGTGATACATCAGTGTCTCCGTGGTGGATTCCTAATTGCCGGTGAAGGGATTTTTTTTTTTTAGATGCGCTATAGATCAGATTTTTTCGAGGTTGTAGTTTCTTATAAGAAGGAAACTATTCTTCTTTAACTGTGCAATGTGATCGAAAATTAGCATAGTCTAATGTAAGGTAATATATATATATATATATATATATATATATATATATATTATATATATATATATATATATATATATATGTGTGTGTGTGTGTGTGTGTGTGTGTGTGTGCGCGTGTGGGGGCCGGGGTGTATGTTTATACTTTGTGTGAATGCAATTGTAATATTCGCCGCCACTATAGCTGATTCACTTAAGGGTGAGCCCTATGCCTACGCGACGTTTATTTGGCGGCCTCTGATTGGCTGGTACCGGGATGTAGGGGGTCCCACCTTTCAAACCTTTTACTATCAATTACCGTTTCAGCGCTGAATGGCCTTAGTTGCCCCAGTGCTTGGCATAATGCCTAAAATCTATATAAATCAAATCAAATCTTAGTTTTTTTGTCTGTAGCTTAGAAAACTATTGTGTAGCAATGTTTTTATTTCTTCATTTATCTCACGTTTAGCATAAAGTATTTTTGACGAAGAAAAATAAGGGAATTCAATAAAATTTATTTCTATAAATAAGCAGGATATGTTTTCTAACTTTATTTTCATAATAAAACATAAAAAGGCAAAGTGAAGAATTTTATTCCTCAGTGCCGTGGCCTGTTGTCGGAAAAGCCACGGAGGTTGCCAGATGTCCCCAGAAAGTCACACTAGTTGAGGAAATTCCTTAAAACGGCAACCCTGCCAATAGATTGTATTATGTAATGTAAAAAATGTTTTGCTCAAGCTCCTTCAGAGTTAAGCACTGCATAAATGAAATTGATTGTGTGCCCATGTTAACTGTGTAGTTCGATAGCGCTACGATCTCTAGCCATACTTGTTTGATTGTTTTTCCTATATGCAGAATTTTTATGTTAAATTTAGCAATAGTTAATAAATAATAGTCATTTCTTATTATTTTTCTGAAGAAGTTTTAATTGTCTATTTAATTTTGATAACGAGACATGAATCGTTCGACACATAAGACTGAAAAAGCGAGAAGGAGAGAAAGTGTCTAAATTTACTTCAAGAGACAATTACCTGTCTTATTTCTAAAATTGATTCCCAAAAATCCTTGCACCATCGGATCCTTCTTCAAGCTCAAGGACAAAGTTCGTCCGTTGTTTATATTCAACGTTGTTTGTAAGTATATTTGCCCCCAGGTGTAACCAGGTGACTTACGTTGGATGTACCAAACGACTGCTAAGGGTACGCATAGGTGCCCATAGAGGAGTTAGTTTTAGAACCGGAAGCAGACTGTCCAACCCATAACAATCCAATATAAGGAATCATTCCAAATTATGCAAAACATACATAGATAACAAAGAATTGCAGATAATAGGACAAACGCAGAAAAACAATGACCTAACAACCTCAGAGTCCATAATGACAAAATTAACTGTCCCATCATTAAACACCCAAACATCATCTACACAATTGTTCATTGCTTAATAGCCCTCCTTGTCTTGTCGTTTCCATATTGTACGTGTGTGCCTTGTTTATTATTATTTTAATTTTGTTTAAACAGTTTCCTTTTAACTCCCGTCTGGGTAGGTCCTTCTTTTCGTGTCATTGGTGTTTTTCATATATTTTTAAATGAGTTAACATTTTAAATAAGAGATCATTGTAGTGATTCTAGTTATATATTATTATAAGTGTTTTTTTGATTAATTGTTAAGAATCAACTCGCTGTATTTCACGCTTGAAGATGCAACAATGTAGTTGTGAAACGTCGGCATTAGTAATATACCTTCAATTACATCGAGTGCCTTTCCCTGTACGCCTACAAGTATGATTTCGAGAGCTGCAGCTCCAATTTGTGTAGTATGTATATATATATATATATATATATATATATTTTTTTATATATATATATATATCAATAACAGGTAAATAATGGCCACTAGACCGTATTATGTATTGTAACAATTTTAGTGCTTGCGCTCTTTCAGAGTTTAGCACTGCAAAAATGAAAGTATGCAACCGTTTCCTTCAGTACACGGCTCATTATGACAACGCTACGATTGCTAGCAATGATTATGTGATTGTTTTCCCCATTAAATAATTTTTAAGCGAATTTTTGTTAAATTTCAGCAATTAGTTGAAAAAATAAACCAAATTTTAATAATTTATATTTATCTCAAGAAGTTTTAATTGTCTATTTGATTTTGATAATGAAACCTAAATCGTTCGACACATGAGACTGAAAAAGCGAGAAAGAGAGAGAGAAAGAGTGATGAATGACGAAAGCAAAATCTTCATCAGATCTGAAACCCAGGTCGTGTCCCCTGTGCCAAGTAAGTGAGTGTTAGTAGTTATACTAAAATTCTTCACAGAAGCCAGATAATAAGACATATGCTTAATTTTCGCTTCTCATATCACACTATTAAATTAACGTAGTTTTAGTTTTTATTTATCAAGTTTAAATCAGCCTTGTTTACTTTTAAGTTTCTTTTGCTTAAGCAGCCAAATGCTTGTTAGTTAATGTAAGAGTTTTTGTGTTATTGAGCGCCTCCTCCTCCCTTGTTTATTTCTGTGAACTATCGTTCTAACGATTGTTTTGTGATTTGTTTTTGAGCTACGGTGGATGGTTCGTAGCTGTACTGTGAACGTTGATGGTCTGCCCGCGGAAGTTCGGGCTTTGGAACGCTCCTTGTCAGACCATCCCCTTGAGCAGCTTTTGTGGATTATTGGAGGACGACCTTTTGGCAGTTTATTTTGGAAACGGCGCTGTTCAAATCTTTCCTCACGACTGTTCGTAGGTGCCTTAGTCACCTGCGACTCTGGTGCTGTAGATCACGGCTCTTCGTTCACTTGCGACCATAGTGTCCGCTTTACGTACGGGGCCGAACAGCGTAAGCTATTTGCGACTTCTCGTATTACCCCTTATTCCCGTCTGAGGAGCCCACGGGATATTGGTACCGCGCCTGGATCCCGGTACTGATTACGGATTCACCTGCCACTTCTGCCTTCGTCCTTCTGCTTTTCTTCGAGAATGTGTGTGAGCGCTGGCTCGTAAGGAGATACGTAGGGAGGCAATCGCCAGGTAAGGCAGTATAGATGTTATTTCCTTCGAGGAGCCTTATACCCCTTTTGTCCTGGCGATCGTGTCCATCCCTTTAGTAGCAGTTTGGGTGCTTGCTATGGACTCCTAGTTCGACCCGTCTTCAGTTGTTCATCCCCGACGTAAGAATTAGAACTGTCAGTGTACGTGCAGTACTATATTATATATATACATATACGTTGTCATAGTTTTTTTACTTGTTTATATTATAACTTTTTGTTGCCATTATTGTTTATAGTTTATTGGTGGATAATATTTACATATCTTTAGTTATATGGCTAGGTAGGTAAATTTAAGGTTTTCCTTGTTTTGATATCTTCCACTTCCTTCAGCCTTTTGTTATTTAGGATAGTTTTGGCCGGCTTATATTTGGATCCTCACTGATTTATGAAGTATTTGTTCTCCTCCTCTGAATTTCTGTTAGGGCTAGATGATTAACTTTAGGATGTCTTGTGGCTCGTTGAGGACCTGGTATTTAGTCCTCTTGCTTTAAGCTGTATTGTTGTGTGTATTTTACTTGAACCCGCAAGGCTGATTTAAATTATTTCTGTTTTGTAATAAATACTGTTAAGTTTTTCTGGAGTGTTTTTGTGCCTGCTTTCCTTGAACATGGGTTGCATATACTGTCTACGATCCTAGCAAAATAAAGTACCTAAGAACCTGTACTAGAACCCCAGAGGTTTGTAACAATTTGGCGACCGTGACAGGATCGTACACATGTGTACTCTGTGTTTTTGGTTTGCGGCACAGCACTTTGGGGGATTTAGCAGTATTTGTTTTGAGTAGGTGGTTACCTTCCCCCTCTTTGTTTTGGTTGATGATCATGGAGGAGTTTATTTTTGACCCCACTGAATTTTTAGGGTCAGCAGACTGCTTAAAACACTTATCCATTCTGAACAAAGAATATCTGGTAAGTTGTGCTCGTTGGCTGGGAATACCATTTAAGGCAGCTGAGACAAAGGCATGTTTGTTAGAGGCCGTAAAAAACAAGGTAGCTCAGGGCCTAGCTGAGGGTGAGCATTTAGTTGAGGAATTTGATAGTGTTGCTAGTAGTGATGAAGAGCAAGAAGGTAGTGTGAGTGTAAATCCTGGTTTTTCATTATTTGAGGATCCCCCTAGGACTGGTACCCTTTGAAGGACACGCTAATTTTCCTTCAAAACCAGAAGTATCATTAAATCCATTTTTGCCAGAGAATTCTGTCCATGTTGAGGTAGCGCCGGTACAGCCTGTAAAATCCCAGGAGAACAGTGAATATGATGTTATATGCAAAAGAATTGAGTTGATGAAACTTGAGTTTGAGGAGAAAGAGAGGGCGAGGAAGCATGAGTTGGCTATGGCTAAAATCAATTTGGAAATGGCTAGGTTAAGAGGTTCCCCTAATCACTTAGTACTCCCACTGGGTCCTCTCAGGATAAATTTAACATAGGGGCAGCGTTTGAAATTGGTCCCAGTATTTGACGAGCGAAACGTCCCAGAATTTTTTAAGGTGTTTGAGCGTGTGGCTACCCGGTTGTCTTGGCCCTCAGAGATGTGGACAGTCTTGATTCAATGCAGGCTGGTGGGCAAGGCAATTCGGGTATACAATGCTTTAGATGAAGGTGTAGCTAGGGACTATAATAAGGTTAAGGCAATAGTTCTTAAGGCTTACGACTTGGTTCCGGAGGCCTATCGTCTAAAGTTCGTATTTTACTAAACCTGTCTCTCTTCTCATTTGTGGAATTTTGCTCGTCTCAAGGAGGAGCATTTGACGACTGGCTTAAGCTCGCCAAGTAGTCTCCTTCTCCTCCTTGAGAGAGCTTATGTTGCTAGAAGAGTTTAAAAAGGCTTGTAGCAAGGAATTAAGAATTTATCTTGAAGAGGTTAAGCATCAGTTTGAGTAAGGCTGCCCAGATAGCGGATGAATTTGTGTTGACTCTCGGGCTGGTCAGGTAATCTTGGATCTGTAGTTAAAAATTTCAGCCTGGTAAGTCAAATAATTATCAAAAGAAATTAGGTGGTCCGGGAAATAATCTTGTCCAGGGGAATCTGCACAAGAATAGGACTGGAGATGCTCAGGGAGAGGGCTCAAGTGGATCTTACACTAGAGTCTTCTCCAAAAGTAATAAGTTAACTTCTGGTAATGGTAATAGAGTAAGAAGGACCTGCTTCTGGTGCAATGAACCAGGACATTTTCAAGCACAGTGTAACGCCAGAAGGAGGTACCTCCAAAGAAACAATAATAATCCGGTAGCTCTAATATCAAATAACCCTATGTCTAATAAGTCTCAGATTGAGAATCCACCAGTGTTACTGGCTAATGATGGTTGTAGCAAGGGGGAAAATGTTGGTTCTTTATCTAGTAGGGATTTATGACTTTATGATAAATATATTTGGCTTGGCAAATTGATTACCGAATCGAAAACCCTAAAGGTGAAGTTTTTGCGGGATACTGGGGCTGCTCGGTCTCTGGTATTGAAGGAATCTTTGAAGGGCCTAGTTAATAATTCAGGTGATTTTGTGGTTTTGGGAGGTTTCCCGAACACGATGGTATCGGCACCTTTAGTTGAGGTGGAATTGTCCTTCCCTGGTTATAGTAGGAAGACAGAATTAGCTGTTGTAGAAAGCCTACCAATCCCAGGCATAGATGGTATACTGGGTAATGACATGTTGGATGACAAGGGACGTGAATTGTTTCCAATATTGTCTTTGAATGCTTGTCCAGTGGCTGTAACGACACGAGCTGCTGCAAAGGCAGCAGATTTGTTAGATGATTATGATGATGATTTACATTTAAGTAGTTTAGCTGTAGAAGTAGAAAGGCCCGGGTCTGTAGTTAGTAGTAGTGATAAGCTTTTTGGTAAGTTATTGAAACCTGATTGGGATCGTTCAAAGTTTATTTGAAGCTCAGAAGGAAGAGTTCAATTTGAACTGGGTGATACGAGTGATTTGACTAGACCACGATTTTGTTGTTATAAAAGGTGTGTTATATAGAGTTAGTCGCCCTTCTCTCATGCCTTGATATAACATCTCGAAACGAGCAGATAGTGGTCCCTACTCAGTTCAGAGATTCAGTTTTGAAATTGGCACATGAAGACTCTTTTTTTTTTTCTGGCCACTTTGGTGTGTGTAAAACTTTTAGTAGGTTAGCTAAATATTTTTGGTGGCCAGGCTTAAAGTCTTCAGTAAAATGGTTTGTGAATAGTTGTGAAGCATGTCAGGTGATGGGAAAACCCAATCAACCAATTCCAAAAGCCCCTTTAAATCCGATTCCAGCAATTGGAGAACCTTTTTGTGGAGTTGGTGATTGATGTGGTTGGGCCTTTATCCTAGGACTAAGTCAGGGTTTTTTACCCATTCTCCTGACAGTTATGGACAGAGCATCTAGGTTTCCTGATGCATTCCCTATGAGGAGGATTACTTCTCGTGCGGTGTTCGAGAAACTCATAGAGTTTTTCTCTAGATATGGTTTGCCTCGTACTATTCAGTCTGATTGTGGAACTAATTTCACAAGTAGGGTATTTCGGGGTAAGTGTGCTGAACTGGCCATTCAGCACAACATTACCCAGCGTACCCATATTCATCCAAGAGTCAGGTCCGGGGTGGTGGAAAGATTTGTCACCAGACCCGCCTTAAATGTGTATTAAAGAAATATTCTGTTATGGAGCAAGGAGAGGATTGGGATAAAGGGCTTCCCTTTGCTCTCTTTGCCATACGGAATCACCCTAAACTCGTCCACAGGTGTCGCCTCCCTTCGAATTGGTATTTTGGTCACAAGGTACGTGGTCCTCTGGAGATAGTCCCATGAGGTGATTGAGTCTGGACAAAGAGGAGAGATGAATGTGGGTGAGTTTGTGGAAACCTTAAGGAGAAAGCTATCTATGGCTTGGAAGTTTGCACGAGAGAATTTGGCTTCTTCCCAAGCTGCCATGTAAATTAATTTTGACAAAAACACAAAGGTACGTTCGTTTGTGCCCGGGAATTGGTTTTGGTATTAAGTACAGACTCGGACAACTTTCTTGAGCCAAGGTATAAGGGACCTTGGAAGGTTTTGAGAAAGCTGTCTGAGGTAAACTATGAGGTTGAAGCCCCCGGGACCAAACGAAAGTGCCGGGTATTTCATATAAATAGATTGAAGTCTTATACTTCCTGTGGTAAGGACCCTTTGGCTATTGTTTATGAACCAGTATCTGTGGTAGTGGTAGAGCCTCCTGCGGATGATTTTGTAAATTTGGTTGGTCAGGTGTCTTCTGATGCTCTATTTGACAATGTTCAGAACTTAGAAATTTTAAAGGAGGGATTAGAGCATCTGGAGACTAATCAGAGAAGTGATGTTATGGAATTAATCCTTGCCTTCCCAGAGTTATTTCAGAATGCGCCAGGACGAACGAGCTTGCTCCAGCATGATGTCGATGTGGGCAGTGCTTCCCCGGTAAAGCAGTCTCCTTATCGATTAAATCCAATGAAGAGGGACATTGTTGATAAGGAAATTAAGTATATGCTGGAGCACGACCTCATTCAACCTTCGGTGAGTCCATGGAGTTCTCCAATAGTCCTCGTAAAGAAACCTGACGGAAAATTCCGAATGTGCGTCGACTATCGTAAGGTAAATACTCACACTAAAAATGACTCCTTCCCTTTACCTCGTATAGATGATTGTCTCGATCAGATAGGGTCCTCCAAGTTTATAACAAAGTTGGATTTGTTGAAAGGGTATTGGCAGGTTCCCCTGTCTGATCGAGCCCGTGAAATTTCTGCCTTTGTAACTCCCTTTGGGCTTTACGAGTGTTAAGTGATGCCCTTTGGGATGAAGAATGCAGCTTGCACCTTCCAGCGACTAATGAATAGGGTCATTTGTGGCTTGGAAGGGGTGGAAATATATATAGATGATTTGGTGGTTCACAGCAACGACTGGCGGACGCATATGGTAAGGTTAAAAAAGGTGTTTGAAGCCCTGAGAGCTGCCGGTCTTGTTGTGAACCTTGATAAATGTGAGTTTGGTAAGGCCAGAGTATGCTATTTGGGCCATGAAGTGGGTTTGGGTTCAGTAGCCCCCAAACAAGCTAATATAGAGGCCATTGTAAATTTGAAGAGGCCGTGCAATGTCAGAGAGGTCCGGAGAGTCCTGGGTATGTTGGGGTATTATCGTAGGTTTGTCCGGAACTTCTCAGACATTGCTCAGCCGCTTACTAAACTTTCGGGAAATGTCGTAAATTTGAGTGGTCACCTCAGTGTGAAGAGTCTTTCATAAAGCTTAGGTTGATGTTGGTGTCCAATCCTATTCTAATGTCTCCTAATTTTCAGAAACCATTTATTATTGCTGTTGACGCTAGTGACGTTGGAAATGGAGGAGTCCTCTTTCAGAGAGATGAGGCTGGAGAAATTCGTCCCATATCTTATTTTAGTAAGAAACTTTTAGTGGCCGAGAGAAAATACTCTACTATCGAAAAGGAGGCCTTAGCCCTGGTTCGTTACGTTACTCCACTTTAAGCCCTATGTAACAAATTTTTCTTATCCCATAGAGATTTGGACCGACCATAATCCCCTCGTCTTCATTGAACGAATGAAGGGTTCTAATCAGAGGATTTTGTTTTGCGTTGGGCCCTGCAGTTACAGGAGTTCACGCTGGTGATAAACATATTAAAGGTTCTGATAACCGTATTCCTGATGCTCTCTCTCGGATGTAGTCGTGAGTTTTTCCTCTGTTCCCCTCGCCCTTCTCGTTTTGTTTTTTTCCTCGGTTGTATAAAAACTTTTGGTAAGTGTGTGGTGCAAGAGGTTGTGTGTATGAGTATTCAGCTTTAGCTTAGTTTGTTATACCTGAACTTCTTTAGGATTTTGGGTAGTTAGTATTTCTTAGCCTTTGTAGACTCTCCCTCCCCGTTAGATGATAGGAGGGTTTCTAGCTGTATGCTTATGGAACTGTGGGGACAGTCTAATCTGAGGTTCCCTGTTGCCTATTTTTGTAAGTTTACATTGTGACTATGATTTTTTTTGTTGTTGTTATTCTGTATATTATTATTTTGCTGAGTATCTATTTCCAGAGATTTGGAATAGTTACTTTGTCCTTTCTTTTTGTACATGTGTATTGATTACTTTGAAATGTTTTAAGTTAATTCCTTTTCAGCATTTTTGCTTAGGTTTAAAAAAATGTATTCTATGTGAATCATTTTTTTTGGTTTTGGGGGAAGAAGGTATTAAATTACGTAGTTTTTGTTTTTTGTTTTTATTTATCAAGTTTAAATCAGCCTTGTTTACTTTTAAGTTTCTTTTGCTTAAGCAGCCAAATGCTTGTTAGTTAATGTAGAGTTTTTGTGTTATTGAGCGCCTCCTCCTCCCTTGTTTATTTCTGTGAACTATCGTTCTAACGATTGTTTTGTGATTTGTTTTTGAGCTACGGTGGATGGTTCGTAGCTGTACTGTGAACGTTGATGGTCTGCCCGCGGAAGTTCGGGCTTTGGAACGCTCCTTGTCAGACCATCCCCTTGAGCAGCTTTTGTGGATTATTGGAGGACGACCTTTTGGCAGTTTATTTTGGAAACGGCGCTGTTGGAATCTTTCCTCACGACCGTTCGTAGGTGCCTTAGTCACCTGCGACTCTGGTGCTGTAGATCACGGCTCTTCGTTCACTTGCGACCATAGTGTCCGCTTTACGGGGTTCCGCAGAAGCGTAAGCTATTTGCGACTTCTCGTATTACCCCTTATTCCCGTCGGAGGAGCCCACGGGATATTGGTACCGTCGCTGGATCCCGGTACTGATTACGGATTCACCTGCCACTTCTGCCTTCGTCCTTCTGCTTTTCTTCGGGGATGTGTGTGCGAGCGCTGGCTCGTAAGGAGATACGTAGGGAGGCAATCGCCAGGTAAGGCAGTATAGATGTTATTTCCTTCGAGGAGCCTTATACCCCTTTTGTCCTGGCGATCGTGTCCATCCCTTTAGTAGCAGTTTGTTCATCCCCGACGTAAGGATTAGAACTGTCAGTGTACGTGCAGTACATATATTATATATATACATATACGTTGTCATAGTTTTTTACTTGTTTATATTATAAGCTTATTGTTGCCATTATTGTTTATAGTTTATTGGTGGATAATATTTACATATCTTTAGTTATATGGCTAGGTAGGTAAATTTAAGGTTTTCCTTGTTTTGATATCTTCCACTTCCTTCAGCCTTTTGTTATTTAGGATAGTTTTGGCCGGCTTATATTTGGATCCTCACTGATTTATGAAGTATTTGTTCTCCTCCTCTGAATTTCTGTTAGGGCTAGATGATTAGCTTTAGGATGTCTTGTGGCTCGTTGAGGACCTGGTATTTAGTCCTCTTGCTTTAAGCTGTATTGTTGTGTGTATTTTACTTGAACCCGCAAGGCTGATTTAAATTATTTCTGTTTTGTAATAAATACTGTTAAGTTTTTCTGGAGTGTTTTTGTGCCTGCTTTCCTTGACATGGGTTTGCATATACTGTCTACGATCCTAGCAAAATAAAGTACCTAAGAACCTGTACTAGAACCCCAGAGGTTTGTAACACACACACATCTAAAATCTGAAAGCATCAGCACATTCAGGATGAATTTATTGTATGAAAACAAGTTTTATATAATCTTCATCGTATGAATAATGCAAAATCCCATGATAGGTAAAAACAAGTATACAGAATTAGATGCTCCTGGCTTCACTTTTACTCGTTTCAATTCCGTTGCGCTTATCTTACTGATTTCAGGTAAGCATGATTTAGTTGTATAATTAATACCGAATCGTTCGGTATGACCGAAACTTTCCTACATTGTGCAAAACGTGAGATAAATGAAGAAATAAAAACATATTGCTAGTTTTCTAAGCTGCAGATGAAAATATGAGACACTGAGCGAGCCGCCTAACTCCCGGCAGGTACCAGCCAATCAGAGGCCGCCAAACAAACGTCTTGTAGGCGTAGGGCTCACCCAAGAATCTACCTAAAGTGAATCAACTATAGGTAGGTGCTGCTGTTCAGGGAATCTGGTTCTCTCGGCAGGAAATGGGATCAGGGATCAACTGAAAATGCCAAAGATCTCTGTTATCATACAACTTGTGAAAAAGCGACAGACAAGAGACTATCCGTCGATGGTCCAAGTCATAACTGCTAATATTAGGAAGCAGAAACCTACCATCACGAACCACTCTATCTAAAAGAGATAAATCTCCGGCAGAAGCAGACATCAACACAGAAGAACAGTATTCTAGTTAAGGAAGGACGAATGACCTAAAACAGGCTGCATTGATTTAGTCGCTGTTATAACTACCTAAAATGCACCTGAAGAAGAAAAAATGAGACGAAAGGGGAACATAAAACAAAGTATGATAAGGAATAAGGTAATGAGGAGAAAATATTCAAGAATTAGTCTATTGCAGCGTCAAAAAAAAAAAAATCCCGCGACAGAGGGAAGAGCTGTAATTGAACGTATTTTAACACTCATTAATATTTTTTTTTTTTTTTTTGGGGGGGGAGGGGCGCCTGCAACTGGTAGGGAGATATTTTATTTAGCATCTCTCTCCGTGTTGTTCTTTTTCCACATTTACATTTATGTGTAAGAACAGGAAAGCATTTTCATTAGGAACGGCGTTTTTAAGAAATAATTGAAACTTGTATTGTATTCATATACTGACTGATGCATGTTAATAAGGCTAATAATAACAAAGTAAACAAAATATTAACTATAATTCCCGTATCAAGCACAAGTGTTTATTTATAAATATATATATATATATATATATATATATATATATATATATATATATATATATATATATATATATATATATATATATATATATATATTATATATATATATATATATATATATATATATATATATATATATATATATATATATATATATATATATATATATATATATATATATATATCTTTGTTACTAACAGAAAATTAATGAAAACCACAAGAAACTGGTTAACAATTGCTTCCAGTTCTTATTTTTATGCTCGACCGTTGTCGATAACAAGATAGTGATCACAGTGAAAAAAAAAAAGTGTACATGTTATGACATTTTTGTACAGGTCCCATTTTTTTCCCTTTCTTTTTCTTTTTTTTCACTTCACTCTTTGTATTATCTTTTTTAGATTATTTGGCGCTTCTAACTCTCGTCGCCTGATAAGAAGGCTTTCCAAGTTGTTATATCCTTCCTAAATTGTTTTCAAGTTATCCCTCTGTCACCACCTTCTCTTTATTTATATTTTTCCATCCATTCAACAAAGTAACATTCCTTAGAATTCCCCTCTGCCCTCTTTCCTTAGTTTGTCAACTAAGCTTGAGCAGTCAGCCTGTCGACGGGCCGATTCTTACCCACGTGAGCTGATTTCCTTTTATTCCTTCGAAAAATTGTCAGGAAATGCTCTTGGGACAGCATCAAGTGACACAGTATGACGCCCGTTACGATTTTTTCCTTGTGACGTCACAGCGAGGTAAAGCAACGAATTTTCCCGAAGGACCAAACACACCTATGACACTGGCTATGGCACACGGTTCCGACGTGATTTAGGGGCCCAGATGCTAACTCATAAATTAATCAATTTCCATCCGTTTCTTTATTGTTCTTATAATGTAAACACTTTCACAACAGCTGTGTAGCATGCCCTAGCTAGCATAAGATCTAGCAATTACACACATTATACATACAAATTTTTTTAACTGCGAGCACACATTCTCTCTCTCTCTCTCTCTCTCTCTCTCTCTCTCTCTCTCTCTCTCTCTCTCTCTCTCTCTCTCACGAGGGGGCCCGGTAAGTTTATCCCTAGACTGCCTTCTGGAGGACATTTCATGAAATTCAGCAGCAAAGCATTTGACATAAGGACAGGGAAGTGTTGCACAAAAACTGAGTTCTCTGCTATTTCATCCATGTTACATTTTTTTGTGAATGCTTCGTTTATTTCCCTGTTTTGAGTGCGGTACTGTGCTTGAATGGTTAACTGGTCCTGCTGGTTGCTTTGGGGAAAAAATTTATCTTACTATTTAGGTTTGTGAATACAAAAGGCAAAGAGAAACGAGTTTACTTGTACGTGAAATGTCTATATAAGAAAATCCTTAACGATATCAAAACATCTGTAATGAATACTAGAGAGATATGACGTAATTTTAAATAGATTTTAATATTAGAAGCCATATTTTTCTTTTCGCCATTAGCAAGTTTCAAATTTAATTGCAATAGGTTTTTGTAAACGGGAAATAAAAGGACAAGTGTGATTGGGGTCTTTTTACAGGCGATTATGAGACTGAATACAGAATTTAATGGATACATATCCTTTGCCTGAGTTATTAATATATCGGTGAAAAATCTGGATGATAAAAATATATGAATTTAAGCAGAAAACGTCTCTCTCTCTCTCTCTCTCTCTCTCTCTCTCTCTCTCTCTCTCTCTCTCTCTCTCTCTCTCTCTCAATAAAAGATATATGGATCCAATTCAGTTAGCTTTGGTTGATTTACGTCTTGCGATGCAACCTACTATCTGGAAAGAAATAGCGAAGCCGTTCCTGGAAGCAATTCCAGCTTTTAGTGAGAGGCAGCAGGACCTCACTGGGAATTGCCATCGGAAGACCATCTCAGACAGAGAAATAGTGCCCTGAAGTTTCTACAGTGACTTGGATACGATTATACATATCTTAATAGAAAGACATCTTATTTCTATCAGTTTTTAGTAAAGATCGGTACTACAGTAGATTCACATCACCCGTGCATCTGATTTCTAGGCCAGTCCCTTACGACTCTCCTGATTGTCAGTTGACAAGCCAATCACAGGTCTGGAAACTCTTAGTCTCTCTCGCTCTTGAAGGATACGTTTTTCAAAAGTATCCCTCAGGAGAGGTGGAACGTACACCCTACCTATGCTAACTCTCTCGAGAGACTGACAGTTTCTAGCCCTGTAATTGGCTTATCAACAGCTAATTAGGAGCGTCGTAAGGGACGGACCTAGACAACAGATGCACGGTTGATGTGAATCTACTATAGTATTCGTCCATGAAATGGTGGTAACTATTTTAGTGTGGAGTGGCCTAATAAAAAACGTGTTGATCTCTTTTGCCTTCCTGCAGTTTAAAATTACGTCTTTCTTGCTATGAAATGTTATGTTTCATTGTTATTTGTCATTCTCACATAGTTAGGAGAAGAAACATAAAAGGAGATAGATAGAAATGTAACATTCGTTAAAAAAACGTATTTTGAGTCTAAGGTTGCAGGCTTCAATGATTCCAGTAATTTTTTGGGGGAAAAAACTTTGCCAGTTATTTACTATGAAACTAACTAAGGTTGGCAGCACTTCAAAGAGCGCCATGTACTCACGCGAGTTCACCCATTATCTAAGAATTATTGCTAATGAACATTTCCAACATGTCATGTTAGATTAAGTTATTTCATTATTTATAAATAAATTCGGCCTTCGGCAGGAGTAATTGCTAACTGCCCTTTTCATAAGAGTGCTGCGATAACCTTCGCCCCTCCGCCTTCGTTAATTAGTGAATGGCCATTAACTCTTTTGTTTATTTTTTTTTTCTCTTCGAGTGTTTGGGTTTTAGTGAGAACCGTGGACGAGACTGCTGCTGCCTGGGACGAGGAGTTCGGACCCTACCTTGATCTCAGACGTAGATCCTAATTTAGCAGCCGTTGATGGGCGCCTTTTCTTTTTCCTCATAAGGAATTGTGCCTTTGGAGGATTGTTTCGCTGGTGTCTTTGAGCCACCCTGCGGTAAATTGTACACTTCTTTGGATCACGACCCGTATGCAGGGTATTGTCACCTGCGATAAGCCACCTCGCTTGATACGTCCTGCAAGTGTATGTGTCACTTGCGACCTTCGCTTTGCGTCATTTTCCCCGCCTGAGGATCCCGCGGGAAGACGGTGCTGTCGTTCCGTCCCGGCACTGTTGGAGGTACTATAGCCGTGATCAAAGAGCGTCATCACATCTGCTACGCTGCTCGTCTGTGGACCGAGGGTCCGTTAGGAGGAACGTAGGGAGTCATTACCCAGGTAAAGTTACGATCTTTTCATTATCGTTATGGATACGCTCAGCCCGTTTACCTGGTGTTAATGATACTCCCTCTGATGCTGATGAACGTTCAACCCCTCTCTGTCGTCTAATCCATATATGGATAAGTATTGATACAAGTTATCTCACGGATAGTTAGTGCAGTGTGGAGATATATATATATATGTATCTATAAATTATGACCCTCAACATAATTCTTTTATGAACATGTATTTAATTATTCATGCATGTGGTTTAATGTGATAGGCGCATTTGTATGCAGCATTGTGTTATGTTTTATTATTTTGTTATTGGGTTTAGTCTTTAACATTTGTGTGTAGGCAGGTAATTTTAAGGTTTTCTGCCTTTTCATTTCTCCTGACTTCCTTCTGCCTATCTATTTAGTAATAGGATAATGGTTTGTTGATTTTTATGGGCCCGGCTTAATATATGAGCCATACTTTGATCCTACCGTTTAGTTTTTCTATGTTAGGGTTTAGATTATTAGCTGTAGGTCAACCTTGGGTATTTAGAGGACTCGGTATATTAGTCCTCCAAGTTATTTTGTAGTCTGTTGGAGTTCATCTTAGTAGCTTTAGGTTACTCCTGATACCAGGTTGAATTTATTTAAGTGAAGTGTAATAAATGTTATTAGATTTTTCCAGTGTTTTTGTTCTGTCTTCCCTCAATTCACCGAGTTACATAAATAATATACTGCCTACGACGCCTTTAAAAAATTAAAATCTAAAGAACCTGAACTACGGCCTACACAGGTCGTAACACAACATCAAACACAATATATCTTCAACTATCGACATGGTCATGATGCTCTTTTTCCCTAGTAATTCTAGTGTTCTTATCATTCTGTAAAGTTTCAAATTAACGTAGCGTGGGAATGAGAACAGAAGGATGAAAAATGTATGAAAGAGAATTATATCGTTGGATGAAACATGATGAATTTTGTATGCAAAAGATTTCTGAAACATTTCTGTAACTTAAACAACGGTCAACTGCTTATAGCATTCCTATATTTCTCTGATTTTTATTCAAAGTGGTGACATTAATGACACCTTATTTTCCATATTAGAAGAAGCGACGATTTACTACCGAAATGCAAGATATTCTCACGTCTCTTGTTAATTTTCCTGATTGGTAGATACATTCCTTCTTTATTCACACTGGTACACTGGATTTTACAGTATGCTATATAATAAAGGTTTTTCCACTTATTGTGCGGTATAAACATAGTGATTTTTTTTTATAGTTATCGATACTTTACAATGAAATGGATACTATAAAATTAAAAGAGCTTTATTTTTAATGGTATATATATATATAATTCATTTACTATACAAATTAAAATATCTGGCCAATTTCTCTCTCTCTCTCTCTCTATTATTATTATTATTATTATTATTATTATTATTATTATTATTATTATTATTATTATTATTATTATTATTATTATTATTTTATTTATTTATTTTTTTTTGCTCTATCACAGTCCTCCAATTCGACTGGGTGGTATTTATAGTGTGGGGTTCCGGGTTGCATCCTGCCTCCTTAGGAGTCCATCACTCTTCTTACTATGTGTGCCGTTTCTAGGATCACACTCTTCTGCATGAGTCCTGGAGCTACTTCAGCCTCTAGTTTTGTTTTCTAGATTCCTTTTCAGGGATCTTGGGATCGTGCCTAGTGCTCCTGTGATTATGGGTACGATTTCTACTGGCATATCCCATATCCTTCTTATTTCTATTTTCAGATCTTGATACTTATCCAATTTTTCCCTCTCTTTCTCTTCAACTCTGGTGTCCCATGGTATTGCGACATCAATGAGTGATACTTTCTTCTTGACCTTGTCAATCAACGTCACGTCTGGTCTGTTTGCACGTATCACCCTATCCGTTCTGATACCATAGTCCCAGAGGATCTTTGCCTGATCGTTTTCTATCACTCCTTCAGGTTGGTGCTCGTACCACTTATTACTGCAAGGTAGCTGATGTTTCTTGCACAGGCTCCAGTGGAGGGCTTTTGCTACTGAATCATGCCTCTTTTTGTACTGGTTCTGTGCAAGTGCCGGGCATTCACTTGCTATGTGGTTTATGGTTTCACTTTTCGTATTGCACTTCCTACATATGGGGAGAGATGTTATTTCCGTCTATCGTACTTTGAACATATCTGGTTCTTAGGGCCTGATCTTGTGCCGCTGTTATCATTCCTTCAGTTTCCTTCTTTAGCTCTCCCCTCTGTAGCCATTGCCAATTGTCATCGCTGGCTAGTTCTTTAGTCTGTCTCATGTATTGTCCGTGCATTGGTTTGTTGTGCCAGTCCTCTGTTCTTTCTGTCTTTCTCCTGTCCCTGTATATTTCTGGGTCTTCGTCTGCTTTTATTAGTCCTTCTTCCCATGCACTCTTTAGCCACTCGTCTTCACTGGTTTTCAGATATTGCCCCAGTGCTCTGTTTTCGATGTTGACGCAGTCCTCTATACTTAGTAGTCCTCTCCCTCCTTCCTTTCGTGTTATGTATAGTCTGTCCGTATTTGCTCTTGGGTGTAGAGCTTTGTGTATTGTCATATTATTATTATTATTATTATTATTATTATTATTATTATTATTATTATTATTATTATTATTATTATTATTACAAAGATCTCTGGCAGGCCGTTAGTTAAGGTTTACGCACTTCTGATATCGCAAACTATTACACTTGACAAAGCTTGACACTATTCCCAAGTGACAAGAAGCAATGTCCCAACGAAAATTGCCAATATCCCGAACGTTGAGAGGAGATAGTGTCCCGAAGAAAATTGCCAATTAAGGCCGTGTGCTGGAATCTCTGTTTGGG